>NC_046988.1:14016864-14019364 GCF_009769545.1 Cyclopterus lumpus
ATCAAATACAGTTCATCCGGTTTTGTGGAGGTAAAACGTGCTTTGTGTTTATCATCTATATTCTTAATTGAAAAATCAACAAAACTATTTTAACACGTAGACTGACAGCAAAAAAAAACACTTCAAACCCCATTTATAAGAAGATAATATGCATTTAATAAATGCTCTAACAAACTATAATGCAGTTATAAAACATTTCTAAGTGTTAATTAATATTTGAATGCTGGTATATTAATGACTCAATGTGCAATATTTATCAACAATGGGAAGTTTTCATATATATATATATATATATATATCTGTTCTACAGCAGACACTTAAGAGGATGAGTTATAAAAAAATGTATTGTTTGAATGTGTACCTTCTATCATTTTATGTTGCCCCACACATAATTATGCAAGACATCATGGTAAAGGCTTCTGTATATTAAAAGATATGCAAGAAGTGACCACCAGTAAAGTAAAAACATGAGTGAGAAGAGAAATGTTTATTTGTTTCATCAAAACATTACATTTAGCCAAGCAAAATAAAAGTTGTATGCTGCTATGTTTGAAATGCATAAAAATATAATTTCAGCTGTTTTTAGAATTTTAGATAAACAATTTGACGTTTACATAGTAGGTTTTAAATTCAATTTTGTATGGCCCAGAATCACTAATTTTCCTCAGAGGGCTTTACTAAAAAGATGTTGATCGACAACACCCTCTTATTTTGAAAATCATGCATCTTAATACCACTTAAACTGAAATATAATCGACAGTTACATTTCTTTTAAGCCATTACGCACCCATTCATTATCATCCTACAGGAGTAACAGGCTCCACTCGCTAAAATGCTTTTCGGATTACACTAACATGCGATTATTTAGTAGTTTTAATACAAAGTGTGCCACTAAGCAGCCGATAAGAATAAAAGAAGAGATTCTCGGCTCAGATTCGATGTGCAGTTAGTCCAGTTTCCGCAGGGCTTCGCACAGTTTCCCCACCTCGCCTGAAACAAGAGAAGAAGAAGAAGAAAATGTAGAGTTTAGTCAATTAGAGTTGCCTAAAACGAACGCGGATTATTTCCTCCATTTCTAGACCACATCAATACAAATTACACAATAATATCCCTGTTACATCGTCCACGTCTGTTGGGCTAATAGCCGCCTGGTCTTTATATACATTTTCAATTCACCTTATTGTAATGTTGTCGTTTTTGTTTTTAATTTGCTGCATAAAATGAGTGTAGTCCTTTAAAATGAGGTCACAAGATAAAGCTGAGGCGTTACGGGATGAATATAAAGGACTGTAAACACAAATAAAACATTTGTGCTACACAAAATCTCGCAGATTTTGTAGTCATTTCCAGAATTAATTTTTTAATGGTTCTAAAAATGTTTTTTTTTAATACAGTGTTTTAAAAAGTGGAGGCACATAATATTAGTGTGTTTTTAGAATACGATACATTTTCTTACAGTGACTTATATAATAGTGATGCACCAGAGGAAAGGGTAATATTAATATTATATTTTCATAGTGCTGTTTTTGTTTATCTGCAGTCTACTCACTCAGAGTCCTGAGGAGAAATAATAATCTAATATTCATTTTATTAATAATTCTTTGACCATTTCAAGCCTTTATTTGATCGTGATAGAGAGACAGGAAACAGTGGTGTCTAATATAATAAACCTTTTAAACCTTGATAACAGCTCTATAGGCCTAAAAGGCAAGAGGGAAACATAAGTTACATACTTTTTTATTTTGTGTAGACTTTACCAAATGTTATGTTGCTGTAGATGATCCAATCCAAGGGGATTTATTGAATTGAAGGCGACGGATCACAAGCGTCACAAACTCCCCCCAAAAGAGGTTTTGAATATTTAATAATAAAAGAAGAGGACAGAGCGCCGTGGAGACGTACTGTTGATGCTGTCGGCCAGGTTCTTGAGCTGCTGAGTGTTGTCCAGCACCTCGATGCTCGACGTGTAGGGGTTGTAGCGCACCGTGAAGGGCCTCGGGATGGTGGAGGCAAACTTCCTGGAGGCGGACGGAAGTGAAGGCTTTTTTTTTTTATATGCAGCGTAGTGTGTGTGTGTGTATGTGTGTGTGTGCAGGGAAGCTTCAAGTCAAATGGAGTAAAAGAATCCATTCACTTTACCTCACTCTCTCTTTGGCGTCCTCGAAGCTCTCCGCCACAAAGTAAACCGGCTGGAACTCCGTGATCGGGTATTTCTGGAGGCTGGTCTTGGCCGGGTCGAAGGGCAGGATCTTGGGCTTGTCTGACAGGCAGTACTGAAAAAAAAAAACATGTGTTGTTGTTGTTGTTGTTGTTGTGGATTTCACTTTCCTCAATGAGTGTCTCTGCTCCAATCGCGACGAGAGTAAACAGGAAGTTTAAACATGGAAGCCACTTTATCGTGCCGCTGCTTCCATGTCGGCTCAAAGTGACGTACGGATTGGAGCCTTTGAGTCATGTGCCCCCCCCCCCCCCCCGCCTTCTTACCTGCAGCTCGCCAAAC
>NC_046988.1:14024364-14111864 GCF_009769545.1 Cyclopterus lumpus
ACAAGACCACCATTCTTGATCCCCAGAGGAGCAACGGGAAAAAATCTTGACAAATATGCCGTGAAACTTGGTGCACACATTCGTGTTCCTCTCGGGATGAATCGTACCAAATCGGGTCCACATCATATTTTCAAATACATAAGAAAACACACGCGTCACTCCCTCACCTGTGTCCTTCTGCTTGTTGCGCGACAGCTCGTGCACGTGGCCGCTGATCTGCGTCCGCAGGCCGTCGATGACCTCGTCCAGGGCCTGGGAGCAGCTGGCGTCCACGCTGATGAAGAACTCAAACTGTTCTTTGTTCATCCGCGACGGGCGCGACTCGATGTGCGTCAGGTTGATGCCCTTCTCCTGAGGAGAGACGGCGGCGAGGTTAGTGTTGGAGAGCCCCGTTTCATGTATATTTAATGTGAAAACAAAGTGGAAAATTACAAAATGCAACAGGCTGCAGCACTGCCTTTATTCCACCACTAGATGGCGATGTGTCGCTACTAAACCGATGGCTATCCATCAGACTTTGGAGTCCAGCGTGACCTCAGGTCAGCTCTCTCTCTGCAAACGGGACAGTGAGCCAGACAGACTGGACTCCCATAGTAAAAGCATTCAGGACATGTTGGAGAGTGATATGTATTGAGTGCAACACAGTGGAATAAATCACCCTCTCCTCTCCTTCTGCAGCATGAACACAAAACCATGGAGATGTTTCCAAAGTCTTCTGAGTGAGAGCTCTTTACGCCTCCTGCTCGTGCTGCAGAGCGTGACTATCTCCAAGTGGTGATTACGTTCATTTGTTCCTGAGAGGGAGTATGTTGTTCTCTTGTCTACGATAGGCCAAGTAAAGGAGGGCGTGAGCAGCAGAGCCCATCTGGATCCTGTTCGACATTTAACAGCTTGTTTTCAAGACCATGTGGTCCTCCATCCCCCAGGAGCGTGACTGCTGTTCGCTGTCATCGGATGAGAAAAACTATTAAAATGATCAATTTCTCAACTTGACTACTGCGAATACCCTAATAAATTAAATACCATGATGTATAAAACCGTCTGTATGTATATTTTAATGTAGACTTCATCTTGAAAAGTAAATCTCATTATACACTATTGATTTATTAACATTATGTAACATTTCTTAAGTCAAGTCTGTTCATAATTTGGACGTTTAATTGGCCCCCGCCCTCAGACTAAAGCTCAAAAGGCTCCGTGCACAAAAGGGAAATGCTGCTGGTGGCCTGGTCCAGCTTAACACGGCCCGCCCTAAACCCTAAACCCAGCACGACGCGGCGGGCCGTCAGACTTCTGTACCCCTCCGAGCCGTCCCTCCACCGGCGGGGCAGGTGTCATGAAGCCCCCCCCCACCTCGAGGTCAAGGCCGGCCCGTGTTTATTTTGGTTTTGTTTATTGTTAATTAGTAACTTTGTGACTACGAATGACGTGCACAAGTTTCATCATGCGGTAGGATCCAACTATCGGGATCATTGTTACTGACGATGAAAGGACTGCTTTTAATCCTTTTGTTTTTAAATCTGTCCTCCAACTTTACGAGTGTTCCCTTGTGACGTTGCCGCTGGTTACGGTGGACTTATTTTAACAACGTGTGAACTATTTGGTTGCGTGATCCGGAAGAACCTCTCTCTTTATACGTAAAAAAACGTGAAACGTGGCTAATAATTCTTGTGAAGTAAAATGCATTCAAGAAGGGTAAAAATGAGAAACATTTCAAAGTTGCAATAACGTGCAGCACATAAGTGAACGCAGCCTTATTGCAATGTTTAACTATTGCATGTAGAAACCCGGGAGGAGGAGGAGGATGAGGAGGAGGAGGAGGAGGAGGATGAGGAGGAGGAGGATGAGGGCTCGTGGATCAAAGAGCTGCCTGTCATGTTTGCACACGACTGATACACAAACATCTGAGATAAGCTCAGCTGGTTTACTAACCTTCTGTAGAAGGTTAGCAGGAGAACGACACCAACACTATAACTCCTAAAACCTACTTCCTTCTGCCCAAGAGCTGTTGAAGTGAAACGTTGGAACTACGTGAACTTGTGACCAAGATCTTGTAATATATTCGTACCTCGAGTTTTAAATGAACTTGACTGGTCACGCAGCATGTTTTGTTAAAGTTAATCAATAACTTTATGAAGATAAAAGTCCTGAAGGTCATCAACTCATCTGATCAGACCATCGTTGTTAAAGAGGAACAGTTTGACGTTTGGGAAATTCACTTATTAGCTTTCTTGCTGATGAATCTGGAGCCATCAACCGCATATATATATATATATATATTTTTTTTTTTCTTCTTTTTTATATATATATTATATACACCAAGCAGGGGATATCCCGGTACTAAATCAAACTTTCCTGGTGCTCTGGTTGGTGTTAAACTGCAAAATGACCTGCGGCATGCAGACCAGGTTTCCTGGTTTGTAACTTGTGTTACGATCTGAGAGAAAAGGACAGATCTCTTATCGTACGTGAGGAAGACGTTTACCTCAAAGAGTCGCAGGCCTCGGGCTAAAGCTCCGACCTCCTCCTTCAGGGAGAAGATGCAGGTGATCATCTCGGACTTCTTGCTGGTCTCCTCCTCCAGGTACATGGAGCCCCTTCTCCGTCGCTGAGAGAGACACAGAGCAGAACACACAGGGCTTTAATGTGGAGTTCACGGGGTTTCAAATGTTATTAACACAAGCAGAATCCCAGGGGAGCAGCTTAAAAACAACTTTAACTAAGAGTCAATGAAAGAGAAAGGATTAGTCTTGAGCTTTTCATGAAAAATCACATGTTTTTAAACATGATTTGTGGCTGCTGGATGAGCACGATGGTCAACTTAACCGTTTCAAAACACCACGCCACTTTTTAAAAATCAACACGGTGTGCAAATGTCAGGTTTTCAGACGTATTCTTATCGCTATTTTGCTGATCCATGTGCGTTGTGACCTCGTGTTCAAGCACCGCCACATGTAGGAGGAAGTGCATGGAATCTAGTTGAAAGCCGTGACATTGTGGAGTCAACGTGTCTGACCTCTTAGGGCTCGGAAGCTTTACACCTGTAACCTCTTGACCTCTCCGCCTGGGTCTTTATTTCCTTTGGTAAAGTGCAATGATTGCTGTATCCATATTAATATTGTCCAATGTCAAGTTTATATTTGATCATTTGACAAGAAGACACTGATAGATGTCTGTGCGTGTGTGTGTTCCTTAACTAGCGTGCACTAGTGCCCATCATAACTACTTTACGCCACTGATTGACCATACGCTCCACACACGAGAGGGTTTTTAACAAATGGGAGCACACAGCGGATCAGCACATCTTACAGATGTACAAATTCCTGCAGAGTCCATAAAGTTACGTATTAAATGTAACATTTCATAAGGAGCTTCAGCACACAGTCTTTACTTGAGGGAATTCATGAAATGTTACATTGAACAGTTAAATATAGTCTTGAATGCAGGATTTTCTTTGACATCTTTAAACCAGAGGGCATTTTGGCTTTTCGTTTTGACTATAAAACTCTAATCTATATAACAATATAATCAATAACCCTCAAACACAAAGATATTTACGTTGGACAGGAATCCCTCATATTATATCAACTGCAACTATATAAGTTGTGTTCGACATTCTTCGCTTGGAAAATAACTTGAAAGTCGATTATGGAGTTATGTTTAAAATAGTTGCAGATTATTTTTTTCGGGGGTGGGGGATCGACTAAAGCTCTATAGCTTTCATAACATACCAGACAGGATATTCTTTAAAAAAAAGAAGTATTATTCAGGTTCCCAAATACCTGTACACATAGATCATTTGTAATTTGTAGTTTTTGCACGTCCATCACATCATTTCCACAGCTGTTTTATGTTTTTGTTTGTTTTTGCCCTCTGTTCACCTCAACTCCCCCTGCTTTGTCTGCTGTACCTGGAACATTCCGGCCACGACTCGCTCTATTACTGCTGTTGCTTTTAAAAACTGTTTAATTTGAATGAGCAGGCGGAAGATTAGATATAACACCTATTTTTATTCTGCTGAAAGTGACTATTTCATCACAGAAGAAGAGCACAAAATAAGCTGATTTCTTTTTTTATGGACATCAGGTGGCCGAATGCATCATATAGCAGGTATCCAAACGGGTCATAAATCACATTTACCCCCATGTCCGGCTCCTCTGGCTCTGACCCCGGTCCGGGGTTTCCATTCACTCTCTTGTATGCTGCGTCCATCCTCTCGCTCTGCAGGTGAACAAGCCCTTGATGCGCGTGCTGCCGTGGAGCTGTGATGAAAGTTTCCGTGTGCAGCTCCTGTCTATAAAACCTTGTTGTTTGCAACGGCGGGGCCCACGTGACCCCCCTCCGCCCCTGTGCATCGGTATGTCACGGGACAGTTGTTGTGAAACAGAATTACAACGGCACATCTGGTTCTAGTTGTCCAGCGCTGGGTATGATGCTCGGTTTCAGCTTTAACTTTAAAAAACTGACAATAAGTCACCTTTACCTATTAAAATAAATATAACAATTGGTGGAAGAGGGTCTTTACACTAATTAGGTTAAAAAAAAAGAAGTAGCAATACCCCAGGGTCGAGACACTGTAGCCTAAGTAAAATATCTGCACTCAATTATTTTCTTAAGCCAAAATATTGGCATGAAAAGTCCTTCCGCCCTTAACTACGTATTGAAGTTAATGCGCAAACCCTAGCGTTGAGCAGCAAGCAGCCAATCAGAAGCAGGGGAGTCTCCCCGCAGGCTTTCTGGGTAGGCGGTCCCGCACATGCGCAAAACAGATTGGGCCGGACCGAACTGACAAGTCACCTTTACCTATTACAATAATTATACTAATTGGTGGAAGAGGGTCTTTACACTCATTAGGGGGGGGGGAATCAATTATTTTCTTAAGCAAAAATATTGCCATGAAAATAAAGTTGTTGATGTTGACGCCACAAGTAAAGTCCTTTCGCCCTTAACTACGTAATGACGTTTCTCCGTGTTTACCCAAACCCTAGCGTTTAGCAGCGAGCAGCCAATCAGAGGCAGCGGAGTCTCCCCGTAGGCGGTCCCGCACATGCGCAGAACGGATTGGGCACGTCCAACCGTCGCCATCGCGTGCTGCCGTCATAAACGTCCGTTTCGACCTCCTCGCGCGCCAAGCTAACGGTTACTTTGAGAGCTTCATCCAGTGTAGGAACTTGATGGTGAGTTGTAGAAGTGGTAAATTATATCATATATCATGTTCATATTTGTGCCATAACAGATATTTGGTCAAATTTTGACCACAGAATTGTATATTTTAAGTTATGTCAGACTTAATCACCGAGCTCAGCGTGTAGCTAACTACATTTAACCTGTTGCCACATTGATTTGTTCTGAGTAACATTAACCTTTGATTAAACCTATATATTTAACCTATTCAATTTTAATTATCATGTCTTTAGTAAGCTGTGTATAGTTTGATGAATAAGGTAAATAAAAACACAAGACTGCTCTACAAACTACTAAATCTCTACAGTGCTTTGAGTTACATGCTAAAGTAGAGTTTAGTGTGTTTGCATGCTAACATTTGCATGCTAACATTTGCCCAGCACGAAATTCAAAGTAGGTGAAGGGTATCATTAGTTTAGCAAGTTACGGGACCAATAGAAATCTTAGGGGGATTAAAGTTATTTGGTCACACATTGTGAACACACTAAAAATTATTATATAAATTATATAACATAATAACTTTAATCCCCCTAAGATTTCTATTTTTTTCTCAGGTTTGCCTTATTTTCTTGGGTTGCCTGTATGCAACATATATTAATGAACACAGCTAGGAAAATGAAAGGGTTTTAATAACCATTTAAGGAATATTTGTTACAAGATGGCATCCAAAGTCACTGGGAATTCAGCTTCACAAAAAGAGCTTTAAATAGTAAAGAACACAATTGAGCCAAACTAAAATAATTACATTTTTTATTCCATTCATGCAAAAACCTTTGAACTAAAAGCGAAGCATCTATTTATTTCCTTCATCAGGAGACGCCTGGATGGCTGGCGGAGAGAAGGTAAACCTGGCTCATTGGAGGCTGTAAGTGGCTCGAAGAACTACACAACCTGTCGGTCATGCTTTACAGGTAACGCTACTCATTCAACTGGCTCAAGTAACAGAGATGAAAAAAGTAATTATACAATGTTTAAAAGGGGAATAATCCAGATATGGGATTTATTTTTACATGGATTATAAAATGTCATAATAAAGACTGGCAGACAGTAGACTGTGAGAGCCCTCTATAACCTGCAAAGCAGTTTAATAGTGTAGAATGGAATGACTCAGACCGGTCAAGAAGTTTCTTCAAGGTTTTATATGAACATTTTGGCCAAGAAACAAACATAAGTTAGAAGAACATCATCACTGCTTTGTAAAACAAAGGGCCAAGCTAAACTACCACACATTTGAAGCCATACATTTTTTTAAAAATTGCAGCCATATAAAAACTACTCTAAATTTGTGTCTGTGAAAACAAATCGGCTCCTACTATCGCACCTCACAGTGAGGAGGTCCACAGGTGCCACATGAGGGCAGTGTAGGTTTGGTAATGTTGAGAGCGGGCGGCCAGTCCAGCACACGGAGCCACACATTTAACATCCGGGCAAAACAAGTTCAAACTGTATTGAACTTATAAACCTATTGCACCGAGAGTGTCCCAATAGCCCCAATAGCTGAATGGTAACTGCACATCCCTGTTTACATTTCGAGCTAAGGACCTTTGTCTCTTTCTGTCTACCTCCTTTTACAATCAACTCACGACGAGGCAGAAATGATATGAAATAATCTTAAAATTATGTAATTTTGTTGCGACACTGTAAACATGATAATTTTAATTTGGTGCTTCAGGTCATGTAAATAGTCATGAAGACGTGTCGTAATTTGATGACGTTTTAGTTTTGTTTGTGTAACTTCTGGTGTCTTTTTTTAAAGGCTGCTTGTTATTTGTACATGACTCTTGAATTACCCGTAGGTGTAAATGCTGTCTAGGATCGGCTCCAGCGCTGCTTTTATTTTTTTTACAATGGTTGAAATGACTGGATGTCACGTAAACGCAACTTTATAAGGTTATAATACGACAATATTGTGTTTACAGCTTGTTTGACGGACCAACGTTGCTCGCAGACACTTTTTCTTGCAGAGGGACTCATAATGGGCCACTGTATGTGTCGTCTGCAGCAGTCAATAGTTTGTTCCTCAGCGTCCTCCTAATATTGTACAGTGGATGGAGAGCTCCCCACTGCGTCACTTACTGTCTCTAATGGTGACGGAAACAATCGCTCATTTATCACGAGAAGCGGTGCAGTGTGTGTCTACAATGGTCCTTCTCCATAGGGCCTCAGTCTTATTCACACACTGAAGATCCATTCTCACACTAATGATTAGCCAGATGCGTCAGTTTTACTGCCCGACGGGTCCAGACTGCGAGGAATGAGCTCTTTTACACGCTGCAGCTGTCCTCGCTTAAAAAGTCTTGTCACGATTATGCAACTCCAGTTTTTTTTTGCCGTAATAATTGTCGGGGAAAAAGTGCAGTTGGACGAGGAAAACCAACTTGAGCACAGAGCATTGCCGTGCAGGACGAGTAGCAGGGGGGCTTGGAAATGATAATCTGTTATAGAGTTGTGAGGTTCCTAATTGTGCTTTCATGAGACGCCGTTGATTAATGGACTGGTTGACAGACATCCTGTGAATGTTGTCCACATGTGCACTGTCCACAGGGGTGCTGAAGAATCCACTCCAGCCTTCCAGCAGCATTGTGGAGGCTCTTTTCTGAGAGTAGGGGAGCAAGAAAGGAAGGGTGGGGGGGGGAGGGAGCAGAAGAGAAAAGAGAATTAAACTTTGAGGCTTTCGGCAGTGCTGTTGTAAAGGGGAGTGAATGAGAGCGGGGGCCGTGCAGCCAGCCACATGGGCCGTTCTCACTCGGGATAATGGAGGTCTTTCTGTGGTTCTTAACCCCCTTGTCGCATGCTGGGAACGGGCAGCCGTCCGCCCGCCGCGCACAACAGACACGCTCACCCGCTGGATAATTGAATTTTACACCCAGGAAAGTCACCCCCGTCCCTGGCCGGGTCCCTTTTACTACACGTGGCCCTGACAGGAACTCTCCCAGGATCAACATCTCACCCAGGCAAAGGGTCCGAGTTCGGCCCAGTGGTTGTTTTAATAAGGGAGAGGGAAGCGGTGCTTTATTTGTTAGTCGGCCGGTCCAACACTTAAACATCTCTACAACTGTTGGGTGGATTGCTATGACATTCATGGTATATAGAGGATGAATGTTATTAACTTTGGTGATACTCATCTTCCCTCTTGCACATCTATGAGTTTTGACTTCATACTGTCCTTTCAAAAGGACATTCCCATCAGCCTCAGCTGGACTTTGTGTTTACTGTTCCTGCTATGAGCGTGTCAGCATGCTGATGTTTGTATGATTTGTAGGCTCAACAACACACTGAATTTGTCTCGTTCTCTTTATTGGCATCTTTGTTTAGGGTGTAAATTTAATAAGATAACTCAATAAGGGATACAGGCTGGATGTGTCATTCTGGAAAAGGGAATAGTAGTTATTGTTTGGTGCACTTGGTGTGTGTTTCAGATCTATTAAAATTACAAGTTGGGTTTATCAATGCCTCCGGTTTGATATAAACACTGATTACATGCTCTAAAAAGCTTTTATTGGCCGAATATGCAACAGATAACAGAGAGGCAGGTGGACGATGTTTTGTGTTGCCTTCTTGTTTCCTACACGTGTGGTAAAGATGGAGATTAGATTGGGTGTGTTTTTAAAGGGGGAGCGAGTTAAGGTCCCTAACTGAGGGGATGACATGTTAAGGTCGTGATGTATTGTTGATGTGAGCAGAGTGATCCAGATCCTCCCTCCTCGCCCTCAGGCTGATGATCTCGACGGCAAGGGGGGACCTGGTCCACTGCCCTCACCGGCTCTCTGACCAAACACAAAAGGTGTTTCCTCCCTGCAGCCGCGGTCACTTTCACCTGTCAGTCAGACTTTTTCCTGTGTCACCCAGAGTCTGTGAAGAGGGGGCGGTTCCAGGTGAGCGTTGGCGAACGGCTCCTCCTGAAGGGCCTTCTTGTCAGACACTAACGTATTTTTAGGGCAAAGCGGAACAATGAAGGTATATATTAAACTTTGAATAGCAAAAAAAGAACCTTTAATGATACAAGCTTTGTTGGCACCTTTGTGGACCCTTTTTTTTGCCCCTGCTTTCGCCTTTCAGCAACTTTCAGGAAAAACACATTTTGGTGACAAAATATCGATTTATATTTACATTCTTGTGTTTAAACATGCAAGTTGAGCCTGATCCCAGTCCTCTATAAATTCTTCTAATAACAGAAATGTAGGCCATGTTCGTAATTCCTTTGTCAGACTTCTAGGTGATGTACATATTTAGTTTACAGACAAGATAATGGTGTCGAGATTCTCCTGAAACTAAGGCGTGTGTGTAGCGTGAATCCACTGTGTTGTGGTACAGTGGGGTCCCGAACATCAGTCTGTCATCACGTGTGTGTGTTTGTCTTTTAAGCTGTCGTCAGGTCTGTGTTTACCCAGCCGCCGCTGGCAGAACGTACAGTGTGCTGTAGCTGCAGGAACACGGAGGCCTAATGAGAACTCTGTGATTGACTGACATTCATGCCGCTTGCAACCTAATACCTGACAATACCTGCAAGACTGCTTTCCCCAAACACAGAGGGGACTGTCACTCTGCAGCCGCTAATCACATTAATCCGTGACAAGTCATTTCCTCTCTCTAGATGCTTCGCTGTCTTCACTGTTGGTGCCGAACTTATTTCTACATGAATTTCACAAAAAGGGTTAAAACATTTCCCTTTGCATTCTAGTAGTGGTGATGGATGGACTCAATGTCGAGGCAGCTAGAAAACAAGCCTCTTGATGATGCATTCAGCTTGTAAAATGCATTTTGAGAACTAAAGATACATTTTCTATTTTATTGGGGAGGAGACAGAAATCCCGGAGACCGATAACTGCAAACACGGGCCCACAAAAACCAAAGGTGACACCACTAGACGCAAGAGAGAACAGGTGTATTTAGTCATTTGGGGCGAATTCACCCTTTTTAAATACAATATTTTCTATTTTGGCTCCAAGATTTTCACACTGAATTCTTTCGTCAACACCAAAAACAGTCAACAAGTGTCGTCTGTTGGAGGACTCGACTGGAAAACTCTCTCCACCAGCAGAGGACGACATTCGCTCCGGCAACCTCCCAACCATCAGCCCCCCCTCTCTCCTCCTCCAGTCAACCTCCTCTCTGTCCCCAGCGACAGCCCCTCCCATCAATGCCATAGCCTCTCCTAATCCCCCCCACCCCTTGTTGCCCTGGAGACGGCTCAGACGAGCAGGTGATGCATTGACAGGGAGCAGATGGTTCCCTGTGGAGGTAAGCATGGCTGAACAATGCTTCCATATTCATCATAAAGTCTCGCTTACTCTCCGTCTCTCCCTCCTTCAACTGCGAGTACACACATAACTTCAAAGTTGAATGAATCGTGCTTTCACTGAGAGAGACACAGACACACACACACACACACACACACACACACACACTGATGTTTGTTCAGGTCTTGCTGATTGAAGCCGACCACATTCTGATGGGTCAGTCGATACAGCGGCGTTTCTGCAGACTTGCGGCAGGTCATGAGCCGGCACTTGTGATTAAATGAAGTCTCCCGCATTCAGGAGAAGCTAGTTTACAGTTCAGACGTGTAAAGACAAACAATGCGGTCGCCTTGCCTCGGCCTCCCTCGGCTTGTCGTCTGCAGGTGTTTTCGGGCTTTTTTGTCGCCGTAACTCACTCCTCTAAAGAAGCGCCGTCTTTAGGGCCCTGTCTCCCCTGGAGATAAAGTACAGACACCCCACTCTGCCTGTCTCTTTCTTTCAGCTAACTCCTGAATAATCCAGCAACAATACAGGGGCTCTGGGGCGGTGTGCAGCGATTCGCCGGAGGCCTGACTTGTTTTGGGTACGTCGGGGGGGGGGGGCATTATGGAGATCAGCTACTGCATGTAAAACACTGCATCCATTTCTTTTTTTTATTGGAACAAGTGGTAAAGAAAAAGTCTGCGGCACAATAGAGGCTACGGAGCGCTACGCTTAAACCACCACACCTGGAGCACACAACAGGGGGTAAGAGTGGCAGCCCCCCCCCCAAATCATCACCAACACCGCAGCACCTATCAATACAAGCTGTAAGGAGTTTGGTTGGGCTTCGAGAGGAGGGGGCTGCCTGTATTCACGGCCTGACTATGATAAAGACGCACAGTGAGGAGCCATTCAAGAGCCCTGTGCCCATAATGGAGTCACTAATAGGTGCCTATTCAGCGAGGAAAGTGTTTTCTGGAGGAGAAAAAAAAAAGTTTTTGAGGACGCAACAATCAGTTTGTCTGCTGCCTTGTGTATGTAAAAAATGTATGCAGCGCTCCACCCTCTCCCAACTCTTTTTGCTGTCTTTTTTTCTCCTTTCTTTTAAAGAGCGTCACCCGTGAATAGACGACATGCATAGTTTGGAGTCTTCCTTTCATCCTTACTTGAAAATAAATTGAATGGTCTCGTCCTCGAGTGAGTCCAGTCCAGCGGCAGGAATACACACTCTCCTTTTCACCTCCCTCTCTCCATAAAACCATTCACCACAGGTGGACAACTTTTACTTTATTGTGTCTCTGCGACTGGATTCTTTTTTTTATAAAATCTTTGTCAGTATTCATCCCTTAAGTTGGCTACTGATGTGTAGTGTGTGTGTGTGCGTGTGTGTGTGTGTGTGTGTGTGTGTGTGTGTGTGTGTGTGTGTGTGTGTGTGTGGTGAGCAGATGTGAGGAAACGCTGCTCAGAGTTAATGAGCAACAGCGTAAACTATCAAAGAGAAGTAGATTACGTCTTAGTTTAGTTGCACAAATAGCTCAAATTAATTCATAATACTAGAGGATGCTACTTCAAAACAACAACGGCTTAAACGGCTCCCAGATCATTGAAATCCATGAAGGTTTCCCACCTCATTTACGTTACATTTTTGCTCAATTGACCAAGGATTCGGTCCCCTAGAAGTTAAATTGTTGTATCTTCAGACTGTTTGGTCAACTTGTATTCAAAGCCCTTCGAACCTTTTTAGGGGTTTCTCTACAACTCTAAAGTAGTCGCGACTAAAACCATCACAAACTGTACCGATGCCGGCCGTAAACCCTGAATAGCGACTTTTCAAATAACCCAAAACTGGCCACAAAACGGTGTTAGTTCAGGACCTCACTGATAAAAAATTCGGGGCCTTTTTTAAGATACAAAAATAGGACAATGTGACGAAATGCGATGAACATGATATTTAGGATTTAGTGGGCGTTTCTTTAAAATTACAAGCTGTTTGTAATTTAACTTGTTGAGCTTTCATTTGGCGTTTTATTTATATATATATATATATATATATATATATATATATATATATATATATATATATAAACAATTTAAATGTGGAGAGATTTTAAATACATGACATCTTCTGAAAGCTGCCATTGCTTTTCTTCTAGCAACTATATTTGCCCCCCCCCCTCCTCGTACGGTCCGAAAGGCACCAGGGGAGCAGACCTCGTGGGTGAGCTGACTAATCTTGAAATGCTGGAACCATATTGAAAAGAGGGGGAATGAACTGAGAAATACTGGGACCATATTGTGCTGCGTGTCAAAGGGTTTAGCTGACAGATTGATGAGATGAGGAAATAACGGAGCAAACCGGGGGGGGCAGCAGGAGGGAGTCGAAGTGGTGGTGGTGGTGGGGGGGGGGTCCCAGAATGGCATGGCAAGCAGGGTTTGGAGTCGGAGCAGGAATTCCCGCAGGCCTGCCGGGCAGAGCCGGCGCAGGTCAGCGCTCTTTGATTCTGGGTCCCGCCGCCGACAAAGAGCAGCACGCGGTGGGCCGGGCTGCTTTCCTTAGAACAGCATGAAAGCCCTTGTAATTGTATTTTTATGTGTTTGGTGAGAGGCTTTGTCAGCTTTTGTGTGCTGATGTATGAGTTTATTTGTGTGTGTGTGTGTGTGTGTGTGTGTGTGTGTGTGTGTGAGAGGGAGATTTTTTTTTTGTACTATAAAAAAAAAGGATTGAAAATTAATTAGATTTTCATCTTTAAAAGTACATCCTTTTTTATTTAGTCTTAACTGGGAGAGTAGCTGCTAAGTTTGAACTGTTGTACCTCAGCCAGATGTTCAATTAGATATTCATTGACCACTAAAAAGGTTTTAACAGAGACAAGATTGAACCACTCTAATCAATATTTATATTACTACTTGTATGTATCTTAGCGTCTGTCACCACTTGTTTTTTTGTGCGTGTTTTTTTTTTGTTTTAGCCGCAACATCACTGTTTTGATTCACTGTTTTGATTCACTCGCTCAGCTGGAGTCGTTTTCGGGTCCAGTCGGCCGACTGTTTTTCCATCAAAAACTCTCAAACATGATCGTAACCTAAACAACTGACGGACACAGAGTGAAGCATTTAGCAGCTGAAGAGATCAAATGTTGTTCAGGTGGACACGACTCCAGACGAATGCCAATGCTTCGCTCTGTGTCTGCAGCTTGTTTCCCTCCCAATGACCAAAAGATTGTTTATTAGGGAAAATGCACATTGATCAACATCAACAAGAGGCCCATTTTCTATGTCTCATACACTGTGTGCAGCTGTACTTACAAAAGGTTATGCATTATAATTTGTATATATCCCACAAAATCAATGGTTACGTAATACAAGGAATTGTCAACCAGAACGTATAAAGGACGTTTAAGGGGGATTTTTTTGAAACCAGAAGTCAATCTTGATTTGTCTGTCATGTAACTTTCACTTGTTTTCTGTGAAGACCGAAAAGGGGAATAGCGTTTTCTAAGATATCATATGAACCGTTGTATATGAAACGTCCTCAGCCAGATCTTTATTTACCCTTTAAAATGACATTATAAACCCAAACAGGAGAAAACGAGTAAGGATTTAAAGAGTAAGTCAAGCAGTACATTTAGTCACCAATATATAACACGACCACTTTGCACTGTATTGATTGTTCAATGCAATAAAAACTGTATTAATATATCTTGAAAAGATGCACAAGCTTTGTCTCACACATTAAAAGACAGCCTTCTCAGAACTACTGTGATTTACAACCTCTCGTCCCACTCACACAATGCATTTTCTAACAGTGTCTTAGCAACAGGTATTGTGGCGTCTGGATTACTCAAAATGCCCCCCCCCCCCCCCCCCCCCCCTCGGAGAGAGTGTGTTCGAGGAAGGGAGATGTCAAGGAGAGGCTGATCTCAGACCAGGTTCTAGTAGTACATGTCACAAGTTGGGTAGTACTTTATGCCTTTGTCAGTTTTAGAGACATTTAATGAAGCAGATTCTTAATGAACTAGAACAACTTTAAAATATGTATTTTTGTAGCTGAAGTGGGACCTGAGTTGTAAGGAGGTTGTGTCCCCACGATAAGTGTTTGGTCTGGTCACCATGGTAAACACCGACTCCTCCACCCACTTGTTAATATTACACCAAGAGCGCATTCACTTGGTTTTTCCTGCACTGCGAATCTTAAGCCGAAGAACCTCAAACACAAGTCACTCTCTAGACAATAAGCTTTGATTGGAGATACAGATTGAGGGCTGTTCAGAACCTGCACACACACACACACACACACACACACACACACACTCGACTGAGCTCTGATTTGTGCAATTGATAGGGTCCATTGTTTCCCCAGAGCTTGCCACTATATGCCCTGTAATGTAATTAAGCCCAGGAGATTTATGCTGCTGTATAGCAGCCCAGAACCTGATCCACGTCTCTGGAGTCGGCCTGAAAAGCCCTCTCTCTGTCCAGCTGCTCCTGATCTCTGCTCTGGCCTCTGTCACTGTGTGGGGCTGCAGTGCTGTTCACTTCCTAATTGAAAGCTTTTGGTTTGTTGTAGTCCATGTTTTTTGTGTTGCATGTGGAGGGAACGCGGGGGTTTAACTTTATTATTTCCCTGCAAATTCGTAGCAAGTAAATATTGCCTTGCAGGCTTTTTTTCGGTGGCCAAGGAAACGCTACGCATGAGAGAGTTGTAAATCATTAACGGACACAAGCTTTTTTTAAATAGAGAAACATTGTTTAGCCTCCCACAGAGAGGCATTGCTCAGATCCTCTCCCCTTAAATCAGTCGGCTGCAATGTGCGAAGGTGTGTTATTCAACTTTTCTTTTGTTGAAATGTTGTTGAAACGCTCACATTGAACGGCTAGAGTTCATCGGACATGTCTGCTGTCGGGAGAAGAGGAGCCCCAAAGCCTCACGGGGAAAACGGAGCCTCCAGAAATCAGGATTTGGACTTTACCCGGAGGCTTCTGGCCCGGCACCCGGTCGGCACGAGCACCTGGCGGCCCGGCGGCCCCCGCTCCTCTCGCAGGGTGAGTCCGTCCAACGCCCACCCGGCTCTTCCTAAACCCACAGCTGAGCGGCCTGCCGCCGCCGCCCTCCCAAACTCCCAATTTCCGCGAATGACAGACACGTCAAAATGCTGCTGAATGAGCCCCACGTAGAGAACACGAGAGAGAAGATCCATAAGACCCAGAGCATCTGTCCACCTCTCTGACACTAATGAATGTTAAGTAGGTTAGCTGCTGGTGTGCCACTGTCCCACAGGTCATTGTGGCCGGTGGTGGCAGCGGGGCTGTGCTTTTGTCAGGGTGCGCCAACCCCCTGTGAGACATCTCAAATGGCTGGACCGCTTACTCCGGCACACAATCACAGCACCGATAGTTGCCATATTGATCCCCCTTGCTTGCAGATTAAAGCATAAAGGAGCTCTGTCCTGCCAGCGGGGGTCCCCACTGACTCCTCGGGCTCATTTCAGGGTCAGAGATTCCTTGCAGCCCCCTGACCCGAACCCCAACGTGAACACACAGAAAACACCGGTGCGAGGCAGGACCGAAACCTTTCCAGGGATGAACCCCATTAAACGGGATTGGTCGGATGCTCACATTCACGGCTCATTATAGCTGACCCCGGGCTTTCTCTCTCTCAATCTGGGCGCTCTCCCATTCGGTCTCGGCCCCTAACCTGGCCAAAGCCATGCTGAGGTGGTCACACTCGCCCCTTTGTTCGCCATTGATGGCTCGGCCGTTGGCTTGATTGTTTTCTGAACTGGATCTCCTCATCAGCTGCGTTGCGCTGCATTGTCGAGTTCCTGTGGTGTGCTTTTTAAAGTTTTTTTTTGTCTGCGCTTTAGAAACTGTGTTGCCCTTTTGTCTCGAAGTTAGTCGGTTTATCGACAAGTCTGGCAGCTGATTTGTGTGTATTGATCTCGAGTGCCGCCACCTTTTTACACTGAGTGAAAGATGTTTGAGTTATCGGAGTCTCGCTTATTCTCAAAAGCACTGCAGAGTCTGACCTCTATAATGTTAATGTAGTTGTGTCCTATCTGACCTCAACAGCCTGGATGTGAAAGTGGAGAAATGTATTCAACCCAGCAGGAATTACTTGTTCTCTCATTATTTAGATCAACAAACACGAGAAAGTGAAAACTCATAGTAAAAGTGGATCTCAAGTTTTGGTTCCCTCTCACCACTGTTTACGTATCGTTTTACACTGTGTGCACAGTTAGCCACGAGCTAGCGACTAGCCGGAGCATTTAGCAGCTAACGACACAGATATTTCCAAAAATGGAGGATATTGGATTTGTATTGGACTGAAAATGGATGACAATGTTGCTCTGTTACTGCTGGAGGTTGTGAATAAACAAGTTTATCGTATCAACTAAAAAGACGACGATGTTGTGGTCACAACTTCTTTGTAATATTTATTGCAGGTTCAAGACATTGATTCCATGCACTAGAGGCTTTGTGCATTTAACAGCACAAAACAGAAAAGAAACCAAAAACTGGACTAAAATAACTTTAAATGACTTTATTTCAACATGTAAGAGCTTTAAAAGGGAACTCCTTTAAATACATCAGTGTGACTAGTGTGGTGTACCTGAGCATTCTTTTATTATGTTAAAGTTAAAAAGGCTAAATCTATGAACTAACGTTAGATAATTAGCTATCAGTGTGAAGCTGCATTATTATTTTCTTGAAATGTAACATTCTGTGTCTAACTTGGCTAATGTTAGATTAGCATTAAAGATCAACGGTAACTGGTTTGCTGCATTGATGGAGATGAAACTGTGTTTGCGCTCGTGGACGACCGTAACGTTGGTTACCGTTGACAACGTTGTGTCCTCAAAACGCCTCGGCGTCCTGAATGCAGCCAGGAATATTCCAGTGTCACAGTAATTAATGTGAAACGCTCTGCATTACAGTGCTACACACAGGTCTACATGCTGGTTTGTTGCTTCATATCCTGTGTGTGTGTGTGTGTGTGTGTGTGTGAGTGTGTGTCCTTGGTGCTGACCTCACCAGGATGCAGCTCCGCTCCCTCGGCTCTGCGCTCAATGCCTGCTCCCTTTAATTAAACGTTGATTAAATGCCTATTTATGTGCCCTGACTCACAGACAGGGTGTAATCAGGTGAAACGGAATTAATAAAACATCCCAGTGTGGCGCTCGGGCGGAGGAGGAAGGTTTCCCCCCGAGGAAAGATGGACAGATGGCGACAGGAGTCGCCCGGGAGAGGAGAAAGCCGAGTGGGAGAGGGGATGAAGCAAAGACCAGTCACCATTTTGGTGATTAGCTCTAAATTGGTAATTTGATCCGGCCCCGTTCCACTTACTCATCGTCGATAAGACCGACCGCGTTCGACCATATGTGGCCCCTGGCGGCTCACATCGGCACCGCAGCACTTCCTGTCTGCTCGAGTCCTGCCGGCCCACGCTGCCGTGGTGCTCGGTGGCTCTGACAGGAAGTAAAAGGGGAGGGAGGGGGGGTGCACGACGTCAACACGAGCACAGTGGAAATCCCATCTGCCAAGAATCTCTTAATTCCATCATCTTAATTGAACAAGGAAAAGAGGAGCAGCAATCACTTTAGACAAACCCTGCATGGGATTATGTATTGTATTGTGATGACGGGTCAAACGATAACATCAAAGGCACCGAGAGGCCATTGAGTAATGCTTTTGGATTCGAGCCCAAAGAACTTTAGCTTAGTGTGTTATTTTTGCTACTTTTTCTATATTGTCTTTTTAAAGTTATCGAGATTTAGTTCCTTTTTTTGGTAGCCGTTTTGGATCTTTTGATTGCGTCGCATTGGTCTTCTTTTCCATTTCTCTTCAACACGTCGCCACACTTTATGTTGAAGTATGAGAAGTCCCCAAAAAAAGGTTTAGCAAGCGGGCTTAATAGTGAAAACATAATACAAAGCTTTACATTTAAAAAAAAATCTAGTTCATGCGTTTTCTTTCCCTCCACAGATTTAAAAAAAAAAAAAATGTATGTAACCTTTTTTTTTTTTTTTTTACCTTATTCATTTAAATTATTCCTTTTATCCGTCGCCTTATTTTCTGTCTCGGCTGGAATAATTTCTCCACATCGTTACCACCGACCACTTCAAAATGTACTTGATTTCACATTCGGCACATAATTAGCAACGGCAACGTCACCGGGGGGGGGGGATATTCATTATTCCACTGCAATTAAAGCTTCCATAAAAGGCTGGAAAGCTTGTGAGATATTTCTGGCACAATGTGAAGCAATCACATGTAACGTGCTTTTTGTTGAATACAACAGGTACAGTCTGAGTGAGGCCATTACACAAAGGCGGCGAGATGGCCAGACCTGACGCTGCCCCTCCGCCTCCCACGGTGGTACTGAATGGGTTTTGAGGGTCTGGCACAAGCTGGCAGAGAGCTCCACACCCAGCGCACTCCAAAGAAAGAGGGGGGGGGGAAACACACACGTGTGTGTGTGTGTGTGTGTGTATATACACACACATCAAGCGCCATTGTCCTCTCACCATGCGAGAGCCCCTGTTGCCCCCTGCACCCACTCCGGTCTGAGGTTAGAGCCCATGAATGGAGGGCGAGTCCTGGGAGGGTCTCCTCTCTTGCTCCCTGGAGTGGACCGACTCTGGAGCTGACTCTGTGCTTCTGTGAGGCGCAAAGAGAGAGAGAGAGAGAGATGGATGAGCCCCTCTGCTGACTGCGTGGCATCGGGCTCGCGACGCGTCTCCGGTGATTGATGAGTTAACGCGGCGGCCCCTGCTCCTCGGGTCAAAACTGACGCACCCGAACCATTAAAAACCACCACGCCGTCCTGAGGCGACTACGCGTCGAAAAGAGACGGGGAACAGACGTTTTGTAAACTGAGCAGATGTTTGGGAGAGCGGACTCCCATCATGGGGCTCAAACCACTGGAAGAGTTTCACAGCAGCTCGATAAGCAAGACAGAGGGGGTTATTAATGCACCGGCGGGGGTTTGAATGTCTCTGGAGAGCCCTCTCGCTGTGTGGCTTTACATTTGTTTTGCCGAGCTTCAGGCATTGTTCTCGTCCCCGGGGGCCCACGGAGCAGGAGATTGAGCCACTGAAAGCAGTTCATTGCAGAGCAATCTCCATCTGACTCTGATAAAGCTCTTTGTAGATGTGTTCCTGTACCTGTGCCCTCTCATCTTTTGTATTCATTTGGCTTGTCCTCTCTCTCTCTCTTCTCTCCCTGCAGAGCCCCGTTTATGTGTCTTTTGTCAGCAAGGCCGTCTTGTGGGAAAGAGGACTCTGCCACGACGCTGTGAGTGCTATTTGAAAAGGCCTTTTTACATTTCTTTTCCTAAACGTCTCGCATTTTTTTGCATTCGCCAGGGTATATTTTTTAAATCTCACGTACCCCCATTTGAGAACCACTGCTCTAGCATTTCCTTTAACCCCACCTCCCGTCCCTCGGTCTCTGACTCATTCACACGAACAGAAGAAATGCACTATCTTAGTACATCGGACTTTATATTTATGCTTTTAGGATCTAATGATTGCGTAATTTACTTCAACAACAAAAAAGTATCCACTGATTTACAGACGTCCTTTTTTTTTTTTTTTACCAAAATAAGTCTTTGAGGAAAAGTATTTTGGGGCGTCACGTGACCTGGAAGTTGTAACCATTTGCCTCAAAGCCCGATGCTCTTCCCGGGGGGGGGGGGGGGGGGGGGGGGCCTTTTGTTGTACCTGAAGATTCAGTTCCTCAGATATTCTCTACAATTCACAATTTAGAAATGTAAGACAATTAATCAAAAAGGAGCCCGAGTTGACGTGGTGAAGGTTCTGGTTTTAGTCCAAAACCAGAACTTATATTCACTGATGATTTAGACCAAAAATCATTGCCCTTCCTCTCACGAGTGAAAAGAAACAAACACACACACACACACACACACACGCACACACACACACGCACACACACACACACACACACTCCTCTTCTTCTTTCTCTCGTCCAACACTCAAAAGTCCCCACCTCTCCCCTTTGCTGAAAGGAGTCTGGGAGTGGATGTGCCGCAATTAACAGTGGGGTTGCCATGGGGACAGCAGAGTTGTGTGGGCCGGCTTCCTGTCTCGGCCTCTGGTTAAACAAACAACTAAAGTCGCCAGACAAAGACGCTCGCTGGTCCTCGCAGCCTCATTTACATCCTCAACGGCCTTCAGCGCGTCTGCATTCAGCGAGTTCCTCGGGGCCCTCCGCCGTCCTCAAATCTCTCCGCCTGGTCCCGCTATGTCTAATAAATGGCGAGGGGCATCGTGGCGGTGAAACTGCCCCACCCCCCACCCCTCCCTCCTGTCATACGACGACACGACTTTTACAACAAGCGTGTCCCCCATCTAAACAGACAGCCCAGCAGCGCTTTATAAAGCTCCTGTGCAGTCACCCGGGACACGAGAATGCACAGGTGCCCAAACAAGGCTGCAGAGCTGCAGTTTAACTGTGTGTGTGTGTGTGTGTGTGTGTGTGTGTGTGTGTGTGTGTGTGTGTTCTCTGCTCGACGGGTTCAACCAAAGTGTCATGGCTTCAGTAATGTTTCCTTCTACTGTGAAGTGAAGTCTGTAAAACATGTAAATGTAGAAAGTAGAAAACCAAGTGTGAACCTGGAAATGAGAGCGACTTGTCAGACTCTTTTAATTATGCCTTCCTTATCAAAACCTGGTGCCTACATTACCCACGATGCAACGTGATGCCTGGATTTAAAAAATGCCCCCGGATTTAAAAAAAAAGAAAAAAAAAAGAAGCCCTCTTCAGACCCAACCGACGCCGACTCAAGTGACTTCACTCAAACAGCTCTCTCTGGAGCCACAATGTGCGTATGAATATATGCAGCGCTACACCCCTGTACACAGACTTTGATGTGCAGTTCCTCTGCTTCTTCCAGGATGTCAGGCCGCATCGGAGCTCTGTCCTCCTGTGTTGTGTTGTTTCAGTCGGGGCTTCAGGGGAAGAGTCACCGGTTTCCTCTGGATCTGCGAGGGCCTGCAAAAGGGTGGGGGGCTGTGGTGGGGGTGGGAATCATTGTCTAACCATCGAAAGTAGAAAGTTGCTCTGAATGCTAAGCTGTATCTGAGCCTGGCTTCTGACACGAGCTGATAATCAGATTTAGTCCACTGAATCCGCCGGACTCCACAATGCGCCCCACTGTCGTCGTCCCCCGCTTCGCCTCCCCCCCCCGACCCTTCATCTCCCCCCGCCCCCCCTGCCGCCGCAGCAAAGCTAATTACACCCCGCAGAAACACAAATCTCCATGATTTAAAAAGTCACTCTTTTTTCAGGGGTTTAACCTTGTTAGGGCCTAAGCCTGGCTTTCTTGTGCTTCAGCTCTGTGAAGAATTCTCTGTCCCCGCAGACACTGGGACATAGACACACTTCTGTCTCCGCTCGTAGCCGTCCGCCTGTCAGAGGGTTCACTCGGAGGCAGTGTAATTAAGTGTGTGTGTGTGCATGTGTGCTATGTATGCTTGAGTGTTTAGAGGTGGTGGGTGGTGGGGTGGGGGGTGAAGGAGCACACGCAAGTCTGTCCTCTGGAGGCCATCTGGGACTCTGAGTAACTAATAGACTTCCTACATTCATCGAGCAGCGCTTACTTGTACGTCTCAATCAGGGAGCCGTTGACCACAAACAGGCCCGTAATGACATTAGCCGGTTCTGGCTGCGTGAGGACAGCGTGTGGGCTGCCTGACGCCAGGAGGTCAGCCTGTTTGCTGGGGGGCCTCCAGGGGCCCGAAAGGAGCCCACACGCGTGTTCAGAAACTACACTGTTACCCCCTGTTCCTCTGTGGTACGGTACGTTAGCCCCCTTTCTAGTGCTGCGGTTTTAGTCACAATTTACCAGAATTAGTTTACTGCAATTATGAAGATGCTGATGTTCTACTGAAAGTTCAAGAATAAACCTTTCACTTTTTTACATTTTTTTACATTTTCATTTCCTTTTTATTATTTAAATTCTTAAATGTAACATGCCCTGCTATTTGTTTTGTATATTTAAAGGTGAGTGCAGCCGCAATGCACAGCAGGTGTTCCCCAGGAAACCTTAAGTTCAACCTGGAAACCTTTTCTCTCGGATTGGACCAAACGACGTCACCAAATAGTCCAACAGAAGCTGTAGATAGCTTAATATGTAGAACTTAAAGACCCACGTTGCAATAAACCTGAATTCTGCTGAAATAAGAATATATTCCAATCAGTATATTTCATGATATGGCTGCGAAATGTAAAATAATCAAATTGAGGATGTTTGAGACAAAAAATAGGGTTATTGAATTATCTCCCATACAGTGCTACTTATTGATCAAGATTTGTGATGAAGTTTATTTGCACAAAAAGGTAAAAGTACATAGAATAACTTCATTTTTAGACCTGATTAAAGCCACGATGAAGAAGTTCTAAACACTAAGTTTAACCTCTTCAGACCTTTTTCCCTTCTCCACGTTCCCTGGAAGTAGGCGAAGCCCTCCTAAGCTGTCGTGTAGATCAGCTTTCAAAAGGAAGCGATTCAAAGCGCTCGACAGAAGGCAAGAAATTAATGAGAGTGATCAATTACAGAAGATTAAGATGAAAGGATCAGAAATAAAGTTGTAGTGCCGAAAAACCCGGGAATGCAATCACCAATTTTCATGGAAGAAAAAAGAAAGTGCTACAAGTATCTTGTGTGTGTGTGTGTGTGTAAACTTCTCTTAAAGGAAAAGTGTGTGACAACCCGAGATAAGAGACGTCCTACTCTACATGTGATCGCATTAAAAGAGGTTGTAATGGACGCAGGCGCTCGTGCCCGGACCTGCTCTGCAGAAGGTTCAGGAGTTTGATGACACCCGTCGAGTCTAGCCTCACAAAGCCCTCCTCGGGGGCCTGAGTGACAGGTAAGGAGGAGGCCGTCGGGGAGGAAGAGGAGCGAGGAGGAAGAGGAAGGAAGGCTCCCCCGTCACCGGCTCTTGTTCGGCTGTTTCTACCTCACTTCTCTCTCCTTTACATCACAAGAATGCAAATCTTTAAAGCCTCCAGATCTGAGAAAAGGGAATCCGTGGAGTTGGTGCGGGGGGGATTTAAAAGCTGATCCTCCCTGTGTGAGTCACAGACAGTGACCCCCACCAGCCTCCCCCCCCCCCCTTTCCTCCCTCTTGTCTGAAGCTCTCCCGGTTCATCATTGTGCTCCGACAGGCGTATCTGTGCATTCTCTTGTTTGTTCTTTTATTGTGCGTTAAAAGGGTGAGGAGCTGAACTTTGTTTTAGATGAAGCTGAAATCCAAGTCAAACAAAGCCCTGTGCCCGCGGGTTATTTATTACAACTGTTTGCTCTCTAAAGGCCAGAGAGGCGCTGGATGAGTCACCGGCACCGGGCTGGAAGCCGGGGTCGGCTTTCACTGGTTTGGCGTGCTGCCGGCAGTCATCCGTCCCTCCACATTCCCAATATTGACCGTCCCGCCTGCTTTTATCTCCCGGGACCCCGACCGTGTACTCTAAAGAGTTTTTATCACCCTTGAGATCATTTTCTCCCTCTATATGTATTTGTTTTAAGGAGGAGGAAGGTTGCGGGGTGTAAGTAGACACCGCTGGAGCTCCGTGTGTTCTGTTTGACCAACACAAGGGGGCAGCAGTGCTTCCACGTATCATTTGAATTCTGCTCCCCAAATGTCACAGCAGGGATTCTCATGTAGGCTTTTATTTTGTAGTAGCGTGGGACACAGGTGCTTCACTGAGGGACTTTTATTTTGTATATATCGATCGACATAGAACATGTTATCTTAGGATTACATTGTCAATCATCACAAAGTGTTAAAAGCGAGAATAAAATAGTGTCCATTGTGAAAACAATACCAGGTATTTGCACACTAAAAAACAAAGTTAATGCAATCTCATCGTTTATTCAAGATCATTCCATATTGGAAAATATTAAAGAGCTGAATTTCCAACCTTTTAAAAGTATTTAGTTTATATTAATTGTTTCTCCACTTACTTGTTTTTAACTGATAGGTATATTAAGAGGAAAATACTATTCCAGTATAGATTTATTCATTTTTGTAATTTTTTCACAGTCATATGACTTATTTATGAAATAATATAGTGATCTTTCCCCCAAATTAATGATATATATATATATATATATATATATATATATATATATATATATATATATATATATATATTTTTTCAGTTTTATTATTTATTTATTTATTTTTGTTGTTTATTTGACATTTATTTTTTAATATACTTTTCTATTTTCTAGCATTTCTTTTCCTATTTTTTATTTGAGATAATATAGTGACTTGGGTATATATTTTTGCTTGTTTAATTAGTTGTATTTATAAACTATTACATTATATTATATAGTATATATGGTATTAGTATATACGGTATCAGTGACATTTTTGTGACAGGCTTCCAGTTGTGACGTTAAAAAAAGGTTTTCAACGTAAGACAACAATGTTTTGATAGAAGTTAGCATAGATGCTGCATTAGCATCAGTTACATTAGCACTGTGAAGTATTCCTTCATTGAAAGAAGAGCACAGATCAACACTGGAGGCTTTTCTTGATGTCTACCGACTCGCTTTGTCCAGACAGATGGTTCATCCAATCAAGTGCCTGCCCGTTTTTCAATCAGTTAATAATGAAGCCTTCTCAGATGGTGTTGGAGGTCAGCTTAACATGTGTTTATAGAATCATATTGAAAACAGTTCTCTCCAACTTTACTGAGAGTCTTTTCCTTTTTTCTTCTTCTCTTCCAGGCTCACCATCGTCCGAATCACCGCCCCTTACTGTGCCCCCGGTTCTTGTCTCACATGAGAGCTCGTCCCGAGGACCTCGGGCCGCCTTGTTTCCTGAGCTCCAAGTCCAAACCGCAGGAGAAGACGGCGAAAACACACACTCTCACTGTCCCGAAGACACAAACGTCGGATGGTGAGGCTTATCAACTAAACACCTGGTGCTTTCACACCCTGGCAGGAGGAGGAGGAGGAGAAGGAGGAGGAGGAGGGCACTGGCTCTTTTGACTCCGCAGCTCTGCTCATTAACAGTTTTTCTCGCCTTTTCTTCCCCCTCCTGGAGCAGTGGAGGCAGAGGCCACCAAAACTCGTCGTTAGCTCTTAATCTCCCTCTGTGGTTGTTTGGTTAAGTGCAAATCTCCTCTCCGGCGAGGAAGTGCCCACAGCGCCGCCCTCCTGGTGGTCTTCTGAGCGCAGTGAAAGGCCCGGGAGACCTGCCGCTCCTTTCAGAACCCGGCCTCTGATGTGAAGGCATTTTTTTTTTTTTCCCAGCACACACCTCAGCTCCACAGCAGGGCACTGCTTTCACCATGCTGGCTGTGTGTGTGTGTGTGTGTGTGTGTGTGTGTGTGTGTGTGTGTGTGTGTGTGTGTGTGTGTGTGTGTGGCAGAGGAGGGGGGCATTTCTTAGCACCGGGGTCTAATACTAATTATTCTGCCATATGGTGGTCGGCTCCCTCACAATCGCCCTCAACGCTGCTCCCTGAAGAAACGTGCTGGGCCCTGCGCCGCGGCTTTGCACTCCGACACATGTCATTCACACGCACAACACACACACACATGCACCAGTTCACAAACACTGGTGTGTGTGTGTGTGTGTGTGTGTGTGTGTGTGTAACAGATGGGAATGGCAGGGCATTGTAAGAGGAGGCAGTGCTGAAATGTGCTCTCCAATGTGTTCCCTTTATCCCCCTGTGCTGACTCCTCTTGGCGGCAGACCCCCAGGAAACAAGAGCAGATTGTCTGACACCCTCCACCCCCCCATCTCACACACACACACACACACACACACACACACGCACACATTCTCAGCGGTCAACAAAAAAAAATGGGAGAAGAGAGAAAGGAAGGGGTGTGCTAAGGCAAAGGGGGAAGAATGGAGGAGGTGAAAGGGAAATGGGTGGAGTTGATGTTTGTGGAAGAGAATCTCAGAGTGATGAAAGGAAACGTTCAGAAGAATAAAAGAGTATTTGGAGAAGGGGAGATAATGGGTGTTGTGGGAAGAGAGATGGATGCATAAAACAGTGCTGCAAGTGCTTTAGAAACGTCTGTAGTGACGAAAGAAATGCTTGTTCAGACGCAACAAGACATTTAACTGAGTTCACTAATGTCTGATATTTTCATACAGTAAATAATGAGCATTTTTCCATATTTGACAAAGAACCTCCAACCGGAGGCATCCTTTTTAAAAAAAAATTATTTTATCTTCAATCCGACGTCCATTATACATAAGATTCTTCTGTTTTATTAGCATAACAAGGTAACTAAGTCTTGAAAAGGCTTCACTCGAATGAACATATGTAAGGTATGTATTTATCACAGAGCCGTGTATTATATACGTATCATGATACACTGGTTGGGATTCAATATATACTGGAAGCAACGTGATATCTTGTGATCTTTTTAATCTAACACGTGCACCACCATATGCAAATTTACAAAAATGTACCTTTTAAAAAAAATTAAATCAGAACAGGTCTATTTGCATTCATCTCCGGACCTGTAACGACAACTTGTTGTGCAATCTGAGCTTTGTGCATTTTAAACTATAATAAAGTATCACAGAACATAATATCCTGATCCTCAAGCCAATTTTATGATCATTCATACTTTATACATTTATAGCTCTGTTGGTCTCCGTGATATTAATTTGAGGTGCGATGGGTCAAACTTTTAGTTTGGGTCATCTCTTCTGGCCCAATGGAATAAAAGATAACTGCCACAGATGTTCCTCAAACACCTGTAACTGACACTAAAAGTCCCCGTTCCTCAGGGCTGATGACTGGTGTGAATATTGAGTTTGGAAACGGGCAGCTGCTCCAGCCGGGAGATTTCTCTCTGCTTTTGTCCGCGGGCCGACCCAAACAGCAGGGAACCCCCGACGCTGGCCCTGGACTGGGCAGAGTGGGAATGACAATGTCACAAGCAGTAAAAACAACAACAAAAAAGTGGCTTTTATAATAATCTAACTTTTAACGACCAAATCTTTTCTCAAAAGCATCTCGCCAATCCAATATTTAACGTTGTTTTTTAGAGAAACTCTCTGACTGAAATGTGTTTTGTTGTTGTCTCTTGAAGGTTTCTTCCGTCTCAATCCAGACAGAAGAGGAACCGCTGTGCAGACGGCAGGAAGGCGCTCTGCTGTTGTCGTTCCCTGTCCTCCACTCTCTGCTGCTCCACCGCCATCCACCGCTGAGCCAGCGCCTCCAAACGCCCTTCAAAGCGACTCTGAGAGACGGCAACGCGAGTCCAACTCGGCGCCGGCGTCGCCCTCCTCCGATCAGCCTGCTCCGGAGGGACAAGTCCAACTTCGGGAGAGGGAGAGAACCCCGCAACCTGCGCTGGTGTCCATCCCGGAGTCAGACTGGAAGCCGGTTGGACCAGAACCCTCCTCGTCACCGCCCTCCACCATCTCACGCGGCGGCTCGCTCTCAGATTTTAGCCGCCCGCCGTCGAGCTTGTTCAGCCGCAGCACGGACCTCGCCAGCGGCCGCAGCGGTGTCCTGTCAGGTGGTGAAGCCTCCGCTGTGACCGTGGAACTAGATCAGCTGCGGCCTCTTTTCGTATGTGCTTTTTAAAACGTAACGATTGTGTTAAATGTTTAATTTCCTTTCCTTCCTTTTTTTGGTCTTGCAGACGATTTTGGAGACTCGGACCCAGAAGGCAGCGTTCGTTTCTCGCCTATGAAGTCACCTTTGGCTTCTTATCCTCCGGCAGGATCCAACGCTCGCCAATCACCCACCCGTGCTACGCCCACCCCTCGACCCTATGAACCGCTATTTGGCCAAACCGAACCCCTCTCGCCTCCCTTAAAGTCAGGTGTCCTTCCTCAATCGGATAAACCTCTGAGCAGGAGTGAAAGCGCTAGAATAACAAAGAATCTCCAACTAGATGCTTCTTTAGATCCTGCTCTCCACCCATCCATGGCCTCTCATCAGGGCCTCGTTACCCTAGCTTTCCCCTCCGCCACTTGGTCTTCCTGCCCAAGTCCACAGAGGACCACGCCCCGTTCCTCGGGGTCAGGACCACAGCTGACCCCTTCTGCATCAGAGACTCGGCTGGAGTCTCGCCGCTGGTCTGTGCTGCCTCCCATCTCCCCTGTCAGAGGTGAGAAATGACCTCTGCTGGCCACATATGGCTCGTTCACAGCCTCCTCCCCGCCCGGCACGGCGCTCCTGCCCGTGTTCTTAGGGGCCCGATTGTCCTGAACATGGCTGGACATCCCTCCCATAGACAAAGAGACCGGGCCAGACACAGAGAATTCAAAGCCCGCTTCCATAGTGAGGCGTTATGATGCCGCTGCCCCCATCAACACATTGTCAAAGCATTGCTGTCACCCTGTTTTTCCCCGCCTCCTCCCACCCTCCGTAATAAATAACGCGGAAAGCTTTTCTTTTTCTTCTAAATCGGCAAAAGAAAGGAGGGCTTTTGATGAAAAGCTGGTACCGTTTGATTCCCCCTTCAAAAGGCGCGAGGCCCCAACAATAGAAGTAGGGGAGCCTACCTCGTGTGCCGTGCCTCTCGGCCTCGGCTCCCCCCGCGCCTTCACCATTCTCTGGGCTCTGAGAGAGAGAGAGAGAGAGACGTGAGGCCGATGGTCATAAATCCACACCGACCGCCGCTCGCTGACGGCAGAACACTGAGCGGGCGCCCCACAATAGAATACCTCCGCGGCTTTCCTGCGGACGCTAATTTACCGTTCCCAAAGGGGATAAAGAACGGGGCCACTGACATCTGACTCCTCCTGGAACTTTATGAAAGAAAGCAAAACAATGTGGAAATTGTGTAGGGATTTTTTTTCTTTCTCTTTTCTATCCGAGACATCTACTGTTCTCTGTGTGGTGCTGTACAGCGGGGTGGTTGGAGGGGGGGGGGGCGCCACGCTGTTCTCTTCACGGCAGACACAGAGCGAGTGTCACTGGTTCATTTATTTCACTGCAGATGGAGGCAATTTCGAAAAGCTCAATGTGTCAGCGTGTAAAGCGTAAAAAAAAAGACGATTCTGGTTCATTACAACTTAGGTCCGCTTTCATAGTTTTGGCCCAGATGATGACGTCGTTTGCACAAAGTAATTGAGGAGATCCGAGAAGAAGTCTTGACGCGCCAGATGTGTCCGTAGGAAGGAATCTGTGCGCAGCTACAACGTGTACAGTTGACGGTCACTTTGCTTTTTTGACTTGACCTGAAGTTTATTAATATCGATCGTCCAAATTGCACCAAATTCCACACCTGTTTGCGCAGAATGAGGACTGTAGATTTCGTCCTCCAATCACTCGCACATTGAAATTGCTTTCGTGACAGATTTATTGCACGTTTCGTTTTCAACTGTAGTCTTGAAAACATTTCCTTTTTCAGTCTCGTTTTTATTCCAGGAAAAAAAGCTTCAACATTCACAAGAGGGGGTATTTACTGTTAGCTGTAACAAAAAACTCTCATTATTACCTCGAAGAGCGATGGCTAAAAACGTCAAATATGGCCCAAAATGATCTAAATTGGGATCATCTGAGATATGAGATCTTCATGAGGAATCGGATCGCATTCAACCATGTGAGGTATACACAGTGTATATAACTGATGGGAGACTCCTCATCTACCTCGGCCCTTTCTGACCCCCCCCCCCCCCCTGCATGTTTCTCTCCAGACCCCCTACGATCCGCAGCGTGACCCTGAGCTGACCCGCTTTGAGCAACATCTCCAGAGTGTTACTGTCCCTGACAATGAAGCGGGCCACTGTCCCGGCCTCTGCACTCTGGACTCTCATAGCCCCGGCACTGTGGCCCGGACAAGAGGTCCACGGCGGGCACACAGAGGAGAGCTTGTCTGCCTCTATCTCACCTCCCCCCCCCCCCCTCTCCTCTCCCCCTCCACCTTTAACCTCCCCTGAAAAAACTCGCCCTGACTTAGTTGCGGCCCTCCGCTGTCTGCTGAGAATGACAGCTGAGTTGACAGCAGCAATATGCTTTGAAGTGTCGAGTCAAGTCCCTCCATTGTCGCCGGCAGGCCGCTCAAGTGCACAATAGTGCAGCGGTGTGTGTGTGTGTGTGTGTGTGTGTGTGTGTGTGTGTGTGTGTGTGTGTGTGTGTGTGTGTGTGTGTGTGTGTGTGTGTGTGTGTGTGTGTGTGTGTGTGTGTGTGTGTGTGTGTGTGTGTGTGTGTGTGTGTGTGTGTGTGTGTGTGTGTGTGTGTGTGTGTGTGTGTGTGTGTGTGTGTGTGTGCGTGTCGTTGTTCACATACTTGACCGTGTGAGGGTGGGTCCATGTGTACATTTAAACGTGTCCGTGTGGGCAGACTGAGTTTGCCTTTTCCTTTTCGAGCCTCTGTATATATTATCCTTTTGTCCGGGGGGGCCGAGCTGCTCTGCATCTCTAATGTGAGAAAAGCCCCGACGAGCCTCTTTTCAGGGTGACGACAAAAAAAACACCAAACAGTTCCTCCTGGCTAATCCTCCGGTTTCTAAAACCAGGCGGAGCAGAAGCGGTTTTGTTTTTGATGGTTTGAGAGGAGATAAGTAATTAGTGATTAGCTTGACAGTTTCCACCATTCCTTTTGAGTGAGTTCTTTGGTAATTAGAGCTTAAGTGAAGCGGTTTTGTTTATTGAAGGTGAGATGAGGCAACTTCCGCCCCCGAGGTCCGACTGTAACGCTCAGGCCTCCGAACTCCGCCCAGGGGGGGGGTTCACTCATGGAGGTCCTGCTCTTGTGTTGTGAGTGCTCCACTCGTGAGAGCTTTAACTAAAACCACAACAACGTCCAGAACGACATTCACAGAGGAGCGTGTCCTCCAGGAGCTTCTGGGGTGTTTTGGTTTATTAATCTTCAATCCAATCCACATCGCTGAGATTTACCCAAACAATCGGATGAAATGCCGTTTGATGCATTCTTTTATTTATTTATATTGGAGAACTTTATTATTATTATGTTCTTTTACTTTTACGTCTATTGCTAAACAAATTATTCCATTAATAAACAATTATAATCAATAGATAGATACTTTATTAATCCCCAAGGGGAAATTTGTTGTCATAGTAGCGCCCAACACTTTACAGACCCCAAATGGAATAGACTAAATAAACTAAACACACAAAATAAAATATAAGAACAGGGATGACAGATATATACAAAATAAAATAAATATGTATATGTAAATGTAAATATATATAAATACAAATAGCTGTGCAGTGTGTATTAAGGAAATTAAATTAAATGTAAACAGTTAAAAATATGTTATATATATATATATATATATATATATATATATATATATATATATATATATATACACACACAATAGAATACGAATAACTGCTGTGTGTATTTAAGGACATTAATTTAAGTTTAAACAGAGTGTGCAAAAATGCAAAGTATGTGTAGAATAGAATCTTCTCATTAACCAAGTGCATTTCCCCAAATGTTCTAAATCTAAAAAAAATCCAACTTCTTCCTTGTTTTTTTGTCAGGTCTGGATTAAATATATATAAAAAAATCTTTCTTTTTTTTTAAAGATCTCTTACCTTGAAATCTATTAATCTTGGGAAAGAAAACAACCGATTTAATCTTCCTAAATGAAGATAAGTTCCCTACTTTTTCAGCACGCTGTTTATTGATCATACGCCTTTTAGCTGCTTCCTATTATTCCCTAATGAAACAGCCCACTGTGCCCACGTGTGTCATTAAAGTAACATCTAATCCTCATCATCGGCTCACAACACGCCCACTCTGCCGTTCGCAGGCCGCTGTGGCACCGCAGCGTCGCGCTACTCGGAGCTCAGCTGCACTGAGTCTCACGTGTTTGACGAACTGGAGGCCATCGCCCCCCGGTCCACTTCCTGTCCGTCTCTGGGCCAGCTCTCAGACTCATCCGGCTGCCCTTCACCCGACAGAGGTACACACACACACACACACACACTACAATTTGAATGTGTCTAATGTGTTTGGTTTATAACCAAATACCCGAAAAATAAATGACGCTCCCAGCAGCCTCAGCTTTCACTAGTCGTCTACTTTACTCCTAATTGTCAAACGTTAGCATGATAACACGGTGCGCTATGATGAGGTTCATGCTGAACATGTTAGCATTTCACTCAAAGACTCTTTAATATTGTTCCCCATAATTTTTTCAATTATGTTATCTATGAAATGTCACAGAATGGTGAAAATGTTTTTGTCCAAAACTCAATTTACGAAGAAAAAACGGGTGTAAAGTAGAAAATAAGCTCTGTGGCAAACGCACGTTTATGATACTTGATGATGATCTTCACAACAGCGAAACACCACTTTTGTCCTTTTTGAAGCGTGAATTAAAAAGCTCCTCTGAGGCTATAAAGGAACTACACCACGGTCACATGACACACATTTTATCAGCGTCCGACTTGTAATTTGATTCTGCGTGCATCTCTTTCCTCTCGGCGGACCCGGATGAAACGGATCCACCAGTTTGGAAGAGTTTGATGGAGGGTAGTTCGCTCGAGGGCGAGTTTAAACACGACGAGGCTGCAGAGGCCGGTCTCACCTGTTAGCAACAACCTCTTTAAAGACACCTAAAAGCTCCGAACTTCAACCTTCAAATCTCCTACGTCTGTGTGAACCCACAGACATTACGTCAGGCATCGAACCAACGACCCCATTGAACCTCGAGACGAGGAAAGGCCGACTCATTCCTGCAGCGCTTTATTGTGAGACTTGCATTATTAAATGTAGGCATGGGCAGTCAGCAGGTAAACTTTTCTGTCCGTGTAATCTGACAAGAATCCCTAATTATGGGATTGGATGTTATAACTGCCACCAACTGCCGCGCGTCGCGTTCGGTGGTTTGTTGCCATCTCTTCGTGGCTCCCAGTAATGTCTCAATTAGATGCACTTTGCCTTGTTACAGACGGGGAGGGGCTTAGCCGGGCGCTCACTGTGTCGGGTCTTTGTGTCAGCAAATGTTGCCCAACAAAAGGTGTGTGTGTGTGTGTGTGTGTGTGTGTGTGTGTGTGTGTGTGTGTGTGTGTGTGTGTGTGTGTGTGTGTGTGTGTGTGTGTGTGTGTGTGTGTGTGTGTGTGTGTGTGTGTGTGTGTGTGTGTGTGTGTGTGTGTGTGTGTGTGTGTGTGTGTGTGTGTGTGTGTGTGTGTGTGTGTGTGTGTGTGTGTGTGTGTGTGTGTGTGTGTGTGTGTGTGTGTGTGTGTGTGTGTGTGTGTGTGTGTGTGTGTGTGTGTGTGTGTGTGTGTGTGTGTGTGTGTGTGTGTGTGTGTGTGTGTGTGTGTGTGTGTGTGTGTGTGTGTGTGTGTGTGTGTGTGTGTGTGTGTGTGTGTGTGTGTGTGTGTGTGTGTGTGTGCGTGCGTGCGTGCGTGCGTGCGTGCGTGCGTGCGTGCGTGCGTGCGTGCGTGCGTGCTAGATACCATGCGTAAATGTGTGTGTGTGTGTCCAGTGACCTGCCAAGAGAGACATTAGCCAATGAAGACTTCCTCCACCTCCCTCGTAGCCCGCTAATCCCTGACAAGGTGTTTAACCTGCTTGCTTGACCCGAACCTCCATCTGACCCCGGTCGACCTTCGCCCCAAGGATGTGGAGGGATCAGGGCGACCGCTGCCATGGCGACCGCAGCGTGATAAAAATCAACTCTTTGAGGGGGGGGGGGCTCGAGCCAAAATGTGAGCTAATGCTCCAGACTGATTTTTATCAGCGGCTGACATGAAGCTCCATTTACATTTGTATAGAACGTGGCAGATTTAAAGCTCCACTGAGCAGAGAGATGCACGTTATCAGCCTCAATCACACAGCGGCTGAAATGAGAAGAATATTTCATCTTCAAATATATGCAGGTCCTGCTTTTGCTTGCACAAAGTAAAAAAAAAAAAAAAAAACTAAATAATTTTTTTATCTGCAGATTTGAAAGGAAAAAAAACGGCTGATTTTCCAAAAGATTTTCAGCATCCAGAGATCTGAAAGATTTGATTTTGGACAATCAAAGGACGTGCGCCCTGACAGCTCTGTGGCCTTAGCACTGAACTCCCATCCCCGTTTGACATTGAGGATGGGGAACAATATGACCACCGAACTATAATGATAGAAAGGCTTTATAAACCCGATGAGGATATCTTTCTATAATGAGACTGCAGGTTTCCTCTTTTCCTCCCTCAAACTTAATCTTGCCGAAGTACAAAGCATTTAAATATGAAGTGTGTCCGCGGCCTTCCTCCATTGGCTGGTAACCAACACCTCAATCACAAGATTACTCATTCGTTATCTGCCGAGGTGTCTTTTCAATCTCGCGGCTACTTTTTTTTTGGGCTAATGGTGCCCCCCCCCCCCCCGGCCTAACAGAAAGTGTTACGTTGCGCTCACAGTCATCCCAGGGATTTCCTCTCAACGACTCCTTAATTTATCAGCCCGGGCAACAGTTCCTTTCTTCGCACCTGAGGGATTACGTTCCCACACGTCTGCACACAGACGGACACGTGAGAGACTTCCCAACTGAAAACACTGACAGGCGTGTGTGTGTGTGTGTGTGTGTGTGTGTGTGTGTTTAGTGGGGTACCTGTAGCAGAACGTGTGGAATGGCGGCTCCACTCCCAGCCTGGGCCTGGAGATTTGCATGGGCAGCGAGCCACGCTGCCACTGATCCGCTTTTAATTGGGTGTGACGGTGAGAACTTTGGAGCCCGGGGGGTGGGGTGGGGGGGCGGGAGTGAGCCGCTCTGGGCTTGGGGGAATTTTTTGGGGGGGTTTTGTGGAGAGTGGGTTCTTATCTTTTAGGGAGTTGAAGCAACTGTGAAAGGTACAACTAGTGTTTTCACCTTTTTTTTTTTAACCATGCCTTTTAGATGGAATGAATATTTGGACAGACAGGTTTTGCCATGGAATTTTTGCATTCATGTTCCCTCCCGGGGTTGAATTGCAATTTTTAAGCAGCGCAAAATGTTGTTATGTGCTGCGGCGCCGCTTTGCCGTCTCCCCCTTGCAGAGCCGTCTCCCGGCCTGGCGGCGCTGACGGTGGGCTGTGACTCCGGGAACCTGGGCGCCCTGTCCCGGGTCCGCCTGCTCCTCCTGGACCGACCGCAGCCCGAGACCCTGCCGAGTCTATACGGTCCGGAAGAGGAGCTCTCACCGACGCAGGACTGGTCTGATCTCAGGATGCGGTATGGTCCAGGAGGTATACATTGATATATTTAGAGCAGTATTAATGTTTAAATGAAAGCCCACTTTAAGTATCAAATCTAGCTCTAAATTCCACCAAAACACATTGAAATAAATAAAATGAAGCACGAAAAGCCACGATTTCAGGCGTAATAATTTGTTGGAAACAAACATGCTCTGAATATGAAATAATTATCATTTTGTCAAAATAAAATCGGCACAATTCCCGTTCCACATTTAACAGCTCTAAGAATAAAACTTGTCCATGAGGAACCAATATCCACATCCTCAGTAGAACAAAGTGTTTGCTGATTAAATAAATCTATTGAGAAAATCCACGTGCACACAGTTTAATACCAGGATTAATAACAATCCAGCCAAAACATCCAGATACAGTTCATACGAGCGGCTCATTAATGTCAGCAGTCAAAAAAGAGGAAGTTCACGCTCCAAGTGAGTCAACGTCAAGTTTCCTTTCTAACTTTTGAAAACTTCTTAATTCCGTCAAGAATGCTCCAAAAGCATCTGTGGTTTGTGGTTCGTGTGAAATGGTTGCTTGTGATTGTTGTGTGATTGTTGTGTGGTTATTGTTTGTGTATTCATGAAGTCCATCGTGGCTGCCGAGCAATCTCAGTTCACTTGGTCGACGCCTCCTGCTCTCACAAATACAGACAGTTTGAACGAGATCGTTTGATAAGCAAAAACCGTCACTTTAATAACAGGTAGCTGTCAAACAGGTGTGTGTGTGTGTATGTGTGTGTGTGCGTGTGTGTGTAAAAACAGCGGGACAAGCACATCAGTAGGTGTGTTTTCTCGGTCCGCGGGCCGGCCTTGAGCGTAAGCGAACGCCTTCGCAGCGCCGCGCGTCTTTCCTTTTTAACGAGCTGTGACGCCGCCTCTCATCTGCTCCCGGGCGTGCCGCTGCAAGCGCTTAACTGCCTTTCCCCACCGAAGGTGCGGCGGCTCAGAGGGAAAGGTTTATAGGGATATCGGGACGTGCCATATTAATAAAGATCAAACCGCTAGAGTGGATCATTAACCTGGGAAAGTCCGACTAAGATAGCCGGAGACACTTAGGAACAAGCGCTGCATGCATAACAATGGATAAGAGGGCCATGCAGTCTAGCGCCTGTTGTTTATAGTCTGATAACGGAACGTGGAGGGAGATAAACATCGCAGACGTTTAAAGGTTCACTTCAAGCAAATTATAAAAAGAACATCTCCCACTTAACTTTAGTGGCAGGCAGACAGGTCGGGGTTTATTTGTCCAGGTATTGAGATATATGTCGTTGAGATTGTTTGCCTCTATCACATTATGACACACCCTAATGGGAGGGGGGGGGGGGCTGTTTGACCATCTGACAAGTTGAGGCCTACTGACATCTTGGCTCGGTCACATCACTTTAAAGCCAGTTTGAAAGACAACAACAGGAATAGATTTTTTTAATATACCTATGTACCTTCACGCTGCATAATCCACAGACGTCGGCACCACTTTCTCCTGAAGAACCGGTCTGATTTTGCAGCACCCTTGAAATTCCATTGAGCCCCCATTGTGTTGACAGAGCGGCTGAAATCTCAAAACCTGGACAAATAAAACCAAATCTATTGTCATGGCTGCGTAGATGTCACCTGATGCAATTGAGGAAAATATTTGTTTTTGTAAAGGTATATGATAACCGTGGTGCTTTTGTTTTAGTTTTTCGTCCTGCTTCTTTCTGTGCCACCGATGTCGAAAACAAGAGAAAATCTGCCTGAGTTGGCTGTAAGGTTGTCTTTCCTCTCGCTGTGTCTCCAGAACAATGTTTGCACCTGGCACGCTCCTGTGGACAGGTGCTCCGCCTGGGTTTTGTTGCTCCATTTTTTGCCATTATTTGCTCAGAGGTTAAGAGACATAATTGGAACTAATACGCAAAATTACTCATATCTGTGCACACACACTCAAGTACAAAAGACAAGTGCGGGTAAGTGTGCGCCGGAGGCTAACACTTATGTACACACATGCACGGGCGCACACGCCTGCCCACTGCAAACACACAATCGCTTCCTCTCCTTTTTTAGCCCAACGCTGTGTCCTGTGTGGTTTTTGTCAGGTGGTTTGAGGCCCCTCACAGCTGGCAGCGTCTCTGAAAGGTGTGACTCTGCAGGGAAAGTCCAGGAAAACAAATCGGTGAGTGCCGCCGCCCCCTTTTGGTTCGCAGCCTTTCACTCTGAAAGTGCCCCCCCACCCCTCCGTCAATCTATCACGTCTTCCTCCCAAAAGCGGGCCCTGCGCCTCGTCGTGAGCAAACACTAGACCTCCGACATTCAACTCCTATCAGACAATAACCCCCCAAAACCTGGCTCACACAGTCACCGGCCTACACAAAGACCCCCTTTTTACAGACTTGAACTGGCATGCATTTATAACTGTCATCCCAGTCAGAAGAGCCGAATTGTTGTTGATAATTGAGACACAATATAACAGAGGGCACGCGGCGTGCAGCAGGTGTGTGGTTAATCAGTCACGGGCTGCAGGAGGAGGGGGAGGCCTGACTGTCCAGGAGCAGGCGGGCTTTTACACCGGCTCATTGCTCCATCGCGGGGGGGGGGGGCGGCGCTCGGCTAAACGACCGACACGGTGGGATTCTTTCAGAGGATGCAGCACCACTAGGATCAGACAGGGGTTGAGGGGTCATGGGGGGGGTGAACAGGGGAGCCCGCGCACGCTGGGCTGCAGCGGAATGGACGCAGGTGCTCCACGTGATCTACGATTAATCTCCCCCTTTATGACGAATGAGAGAGGGCCCCTGAAAAGCATGAATGAGACTCATAAGCCCCCTGTAATTATGCCAAACCACAATGACGAGCTGGAGTGCTCCGAGCTGGATTCATACGGCCATTTTGCATAATGCACCTCACTGAACCAAGTATCCACACACTGGAGTATTCATAAAGAAGAGTGATAAAAGTGGTGTGTTTTTGTTGTTGTTGTTGGGAAGGAGAGGCTGCTTTCTTGTTACATTACTGCCAATAATCTGCGTCATTGAAACTCACGAATGGCTGGAGATTTTCATATATATATATATTTATATTTGAGAAAAATACCTTTTCTTGCAGAGAGTCAGATGAGAAGATTGATACCCGTCCAGTCTTGTCGTCAGTTATGTTGCCAGGCAAGACTCGAGGAAGTCACTTCTTCCAGTCAAGAAATATGCAGACACACAAACACACACACACACACACACACACACACACACACACCTGATCTCAGACACCGTCGCTAAGTCAATCAGAGTTGTGCAAATAGGATTAAGAATTATATCTTTTTTTTTTAAGTTATCCACACAGAAAATAAATATGCCCTCCTTGCAACGAATAAGAGGCCCAGTTTGTTTATCCTGTCCTCTGTTTCCCTGCAGGATCAGTCTGAAGGAGGTTCTGGGTCTCCGTCTTCATGGATCATAGACCCGAGTCCGTCACTCAACATGCTCAGATCCGCCCTTTCTCCCTGCGTGTCCGATCACGGTACTGTATTCCTTAAACCAACCCAGAAAATACTTATTTCTCTTCATCTGTGTGTGTGCTGCTATGGCATTAAAAGTGGCGCTCTCTCTTAAGAGCCTATAAACAACAATAGTTAATCAATACAAGAGCCCATCTTCACCATTAGCGTCTGATCCGGTAAAAGCCCACTCAGTTCCCGTCAGCTCTGTTTTATGAGCAGCCATTGTCTCCTCACTGTCAGCGCTGTGTTTGGCGTTCCCTTGCCTCCGGTACACTTAAGCCCGCTAATCCTCGCGAGGGCCAGCTGGCTCGCAGTATCACCTTCACCTGTGTGGCTGGCTCGTGTACATGCATGAGGGATGGTTCAGAGGCAGCGCTTACTGTACCGACCGCAAACACCGGAAAGCTGGCAGTCCGAGACAGGGGGGGGGGGGTCGGCCGAGGCACCGCCGCGACGTGGACGTGGAGAGCCGCTCCCTTTTTTTCCTCCTGTTTTCATCTGACCAACATCTGTCAGACAGTTTGTTTGTTTTTTCGCTGGTGACTCCCTCGCCCAGTATCAGTCATTGCTCTGTAAGGCTAATGGTCCGTGGTATTCAGTGTTCCTCGAGGATGTTGCGAAAAAGCTTCCATCACATCGGTGATGGATATGTCTGAGGGCCGAGCTGCAGCTAACCGTTGAGGCCAAAGCCAACAGTGATGTGTCTTCCTCATCCAACATGGCGGACGTCAAGTGCCAAGGCTGCTAAGCCCAATTACTTTATCACTCAGTGGTCCCATTGGCTCCCCAATGTGCTGCCATTCTCGGCTGCCGTAAATTTGTTGCAAAGTGCTGCTTGCTAGCTTTTTATTTTTAAATCCAGATGATTCGGCCGCACAAATATCTCCGCGGCTGAACAACTCTGTCCCCCATCTCTGCTTTTATGCTCCCATTTTGTCTGTAACATGTTTCTCTAAAGTCCTTTTTAAATTAGCTAATGGTCTGCTAATGCATCCAGCTGATACGCCACTTTGCACTATGTCTCTAAAGGGGCCCAACTTTAATGGAAAGGAAAGCTCTACAGACTGATTTAGGGTTGAGTCGGTCTCGGCCCTGTAACGTATCGGCACACAGACACTTGTTGACTCTACAGTGCAATATGTTACTCACCCGTCATCCCTGGAACTAGGAATGAGTTGTATATAATTTAACAGTCTTTTTTCTTTTTCAAAGAAGGCTTGATTTATTAGCTTGTTAAAGGAATACAATGTGGGTCCATTGTCGTAGCGTACAACGTCTGGAAAAATTGCCTTCAGCGTTAAAACGCCGCTTTTTTTCTCAGCTCCTTAAACATTTTCCCGACAAAGCTTCCACTGTTTAACTCCCCTGTAAGAATTAGGCAAACCGGACTAATGAAGGAAGACGTCTCGGTGACGGCTTGTGTGCTTTGACCTTTTGGAGGCCAAAGGCATGGTCACACTCTTGGGGGGGGGGGGGGGGGTCATGAGCAGGGCGTGGAGGGGGTCACGCCTGAGGTCACACCGTCTCTAAAAGATGCCCCAGTGTGTGGCATGTCTTTGTGTGGATAGGTGAGATTTGGTTACCCTGGAGGTGCGAGCAGTTAAACCCTTTGAATGGGAATGACCCCATTATGGCTCAATGTATATGAGACGGTGGAGAAAATGGGACCCCCATTTGAATCTGGAAAAAGTTGATTAGTTCACATGATGATTAACATTTAGATTGATGGAAAATAGGTTGAAAATATAAACCCTCATATATTTATATACAACCTGCTTTCTTGGGGGTCTTTCAGCTCACTGTTTTGATTTTCCGGCCTGCAACTGAACTCATAACTCCGTATCGATGCTGTCAACGAGCAGCTGTGTTCAGCTTCACGTGGACCACTGGGTGCTACCAAACGTTAGCGACTAGCTGGTGAACGCAAAGGGGTAAACTTGCTGCTTTAAGCCCATTTTTTTCTCAGAAGGTGGTTGAGATAAAAAACTAAACTAATAGCAGTGTGAATAATGGACTTATATTACATTACAGGTGGACAGGAACACGACTCAAACTGCTGGATGTGTAAAAGTGAACTCTTAGCTCAAACTTTCACTGTAGCAACTTTTATAATGCGATACTATGTCGGTGTTTTTGATATTTTGGGGAAGTTGGTATGACAAAAAAAGCTATTTGAAGGTGTCACACAAAACAAAGAACACAAACGGTTAAAGGTAACTCGTGGAAAGGGCAGACGCAAAGATATCCTGACTTTCAGTTCCTGGCAAGATCCAAAACCACTATATCCTACATTTCCCATGATGCACCTGCATAACTTTGTTAGTTAAAATAACTATATCAGAGCTGATTGTCGTTGACCAGTTCTGAGATTAAAGTGAAGCTGCGATACGATGCTCCTGCTCCCCGGCGAGGCTCACGTTAAGACCTTTTGTACGTTTCTGCTCATCAGAAAATTCATAGGTAGAATAATCCCTCCCCTCATAATTGTTTCATGACCGTGCCCCCCTGGTCACTCCACAGTTTAACATTCAGCTGCTACTAAAGATGTTAGCGCCCAAGTGAATGTAGCGATGTGCGGGGGCCACAAAGAGCACTAATCTGAACTGACCCTGGCGGATTGTTCCAGAAAAGCTGAGGAAGCAACGGGACAGATTAGCCCCCAGAAGGACGGAGATGGCGCAAGCGGAGATTAGTCGTGTACTAAGCGAGGATCGTTTGCCCCCCAGAGGACCACACACTGACAGTGTAGCCATGTCACCATTGTCTCTAAGCCACCGCCACTGTGGACTCATTGGCTATTGTCTCCCAAATCCTCTAGCGTTTCCCCCCAGAAAAAAAAACCTGGACTCAAGCCCTTTGATTGGCACTTGTCAGGACTGATAGAGAGGGTGACGTGTTGGGAAAGGCTTCGTTAAAGGAGCCCTGAAAGGAAAATCCCTTCCCCATGAATAATAAATTGGCGAGGATTTTCCTCTTTTTTTCTTCTTTTTTTTTGCCCTCCACCCCGCTCCTATTCTGCCATTCTCTCTGCAGATAGAGGAGTGAAATCTCTGGGTGGCATCAGTGAATGGCCTCGGCACGCCGATTGTCTCCCTGATGCTCATCCCTTTCTCAAACACGCAAAGAAAGAGATACAAGTCCAACCTTCTTGCCTGGGCCTGGTGCGCTGGATGGTAAAGGGCAGGCTGTGTGTGTGTGTGTGTGTGTGTGTGTGTGTGTGTGTGTGTTGGAGAGAGTCGGCCGAAGGGGGGGGGGGGGGGGTGTTATTGTCTTCGGCGGCCTTTTTTCCAGATGAACTAGGGGATTTGACTCGGCCGCTCGCTCGCAGCCAAATCCAGCTATCTGCTGTGTTCAGATGCTGTGGTTGTTATGGTAACCTGCTCTGTGTGTTTTTTAAGATGGGCTCTTGTTTCCAGCTTGAACTGACCAGTAATCACTGCGCTGCATTCATGGATTAGGCCGTGTTGGAGGTTAGGAAAGGAGGAAACCAAAGCCTGAATAATTTTAGTTTAGTGGTTCAGCCTCCTTTTTAAAGAGGGAACTGTTTGGACCTTTAACCAGTGGGGAAATAATTGGATCATCAGGAAATTGGTTATCAACAAATTCTTTACTTTGATTAATCACTAGGAGCATTTATAAGGGAAAACATTTAGGAAGCTTTGTCGCTTTTTCTTTTTAAAATATCTCCGGAAAATGAATATCTCTGGATTTTGATTCTTTCGATGAGACAAAAACGAGCGATTTGAAGAGCCCACCTTGGTACGGTGGCCCTGAGCGTCCAACACGCCAAGAAAACACAAACAAATACAGAAGAGCTGCAAAGTGATGCACGCGAGATGTTCTGCAGATCGTTTGTTTTTGCCATTTCCTTTAACATGGCACTGCATAATATTGATAAATAAAGTATATTTAATTCAGTGTGTCACCTCCCTGCCACACAACCTCCACCACTAACACCAAGGTAAAAGATACAAGCCTAATACTTTGACGTAATTGAACTTATAAAGTTATAAGTAACTTATAAGTAATGTTTACTTTCAGTAGCAAATAGCTTGTTAGCGAGCAAACTAATGTTAAGGTTAGCACAACATGTAATCATGTCATCTGACGTTAGTTAACGCTACCAGTTATTTGCTTTTTAATATTATATACCTATAATATATATAATTTAGTAAATATTGAATACATGCTATTGTCTCTGCGGCTAGACCCTTCTACGAGGAGCATTTTATACTATATTATAATATGTTATAGATTAAACAATTACTCTTTTAATTGTAAAAATTAAACAACAAATGAATCTAATAGAAAAAATAAATACATATTTATTTTTATGTCATGTATGAAGCATTGAAGGAAAAGTTTTAGATTTATTTATTTTTTTAAACTATTCTCTTCACATTCATCACGACGTGCTTGACGTTGCATTGTGAACACGAGAAATGATGAATTCTGCGCTCCAGAGATGAACGCATTCCTCGAGCCGTCGGTGACATTGAGACTCCAGCTGGGACCGTGGAGGCGGGGCTTGTGCTCGTGTGCAGTGTGGCGGATGGCGGCCTGTCCACTGAGACGTGGCTCCATCAATCTGGGCCGCTGACCTCCGACGGGACAAATGAATCCACGTTCGGAAGAAGAAGAAGAAAAAAAGGGTCGATGAATCTGCTGCCTGTCAGCTCCTCCGCCGGTCAAGCTTTTCTCCTCCCTAATGAATAGAACCATCTCCAAACGTCTCCCCACATTTGAATCATCGCTCGTGCACTTAAAACGCCAGAGCAACACTCACGTTTTGGGGGAAAAAAGTAGCGCGAAGAAAAGGGTCCAAAAAACTCTTATGGAAACTGTTGCGAGAGACAATCGGTGCCCTCCTTAAGCTCAAGTCTGCATTGATGGTTTTCCTTTGTCTACACCTAGGAGTGTATTCTGTGGAATTTACATTCGGAGATAATGGGGCTCGTAATTGGCCGGTCAGTCACAAAACGAGTGGCTGTTTAAGTTTCAGGGAGAGCGTCCACTCCTTAGTGGGAAGCTGAAAAGGACCGAAGGGAGATGTGACTGTGGCATTTAGGAGAACAATGAGATGTTTATTAAAGGAGCCGGGATGGTTTTAGGAGCTACTTCCTCGTCGATGACCATGAATACTCGTGTGTTTTTTTTCATAGTTCAGGACTGTGGTGATTACAGTGTTTTCTATTTTTTTTTAAAACGTTAATCCGTGTGCTGAGCAATAAGCAAAAAATACTGCTAGATGCCAGACTTAATTTTTCATGTGTTTTTTAAATTGTATCTCTCTGCTCCAGGCTCCAGCAGAGTGGAAGGGGGCCTCACCGAGGAGGAGGAGGAGGAGGAGGCCAATTATCTGGGACGGGGGGACCAAGTCGAGCCCTCGGCTGAAGGAAGGAGGCGCGGGAGTCTTGACGACAGGACTGAAGAGAAGGACAGAAGGATGGAGGAGAGCAAAACAAAGGTGCTGAACTTGCTTTCCAAACTGCAAGACGACGCTCCACGGCAGCCAAATAGCAACAAAGGTTGCTCCAACTTCGAGGACTGTGAGTCGTCTAATGGAAATTAGACTATAAACTATCGCCTGAACCAGACTTAACCTATAGTACAGCTGTTAACCTCAACCTATCGTAAACTGTTTTCTCATATGAACTCCAGACCTCACTTTCCGGACATTGTTTTTTCTTTCACACAACTGGGGATTCGATTCAGACAAGATCCCACCTGGAAATACACTTCCTGGGTAGATCTTCAAAGAGGCAAATACACTTCCTGGGTAGAGCTTCAAAGAGGCAAATACACTTCCTGGGTAGAGCTTCAAGGAGGCAAATACACTTCCTGCAAATACACTTCCTGGGTAGAGCTTCAAGGAGGCAAATACACTTCCTGCAAATACACTTCCTGGGTAGAGCTTCAAGGAGGCAAATACACTTCCTGGGTAGAGCTTCAAAGAGGCAAATACACTTCCTGGGTAGAGCTTCAAAGAGGCAAATACACTTCCTGGGTAGAGCTTCAAGGAGGCAAATACACTTCCTGCAAATACACTTCCTGGGTAGAGCTTCAAGGAGGCAAATACACTTCCTGGGTAGAGCTTCAAAGAGGCAAATACACTTCCTGGGTAGAGCTTCAAAGAGGCAAATACACTTCCTGCAAATACACTTCCTGGGTAGAGCTTCAAGGAGGCAAATACACTTCCTGCGTAGAGCTTCAAGGAGTCAAATACACTTCCTGGGTAGAGCTTCAAGGAGGCAAAAACACTTCCTGGGTAGAGCTTCATGGAGGCAAATACACTTCCTAGGTAGAGCTTCAAGGAGGCAAAAACACTTCCTGGATAGAGCTTCAAGGAGGCAAAAACACTTCCTGGGTAGAGCTTCAAAGAGGCAAATACACTTCCTGGGTAGAGCTTCATGGAGGCAAATACGCTTCCAAGGAGGCAGGGCATGACTAATATTACTTTGCGTTGGTAATTTGGTCATTAACAACTGAGTGCCCTGCACTGTGGATGCCACACAGGCTGTTTAGGTCCAATTTGAATGAACCTGAACATGGAAGGTCATCAATGTGAAGGCTTCTCTGGTTGATTACCATCTATCGGCTTATTAAGACTCCACTGGAGGCTGTACTGGAGGCAGGCGAGGAGATGTTGATCAGCTTTTAATCATTTAAATGGATAGATGAGGAAGACCTGGGTCCTGGTTGAAAATGCTTTTGTGTGAAATTATTATCAAGGGTTTGCCAACTCAGCCATGTTTGAAGGCGCCATCCATCTCTGCTTGCCAACGCTCTTCTTTGCCTCCTGGAAACACACAAACACACATTTACCAACACACACCGCTCTCGACTCTGAAAATGTTCCCCTCAATTACAGCACTTTTTTTTTTTTTCTTTGCAAAACACGAGTTTAGCCAGGAGTTCTCCAGTTTCCCTCGAGTGCCTAATTTCTAGCATTTACGCCTTTTGTGAGGGTGCCGGGGCCGGCGGGGTCCGACAATAGGCTTCCGCACCTAAGGTCAAGGCTGAGGGGCCGCGCCCTCTGCAGAGGTCAGCCTGGTCAGAGTTCCCCCCGTGAGTGCTGGCACCCATGAAAGGCACTGATTGGACAGGTTTGAACCCTGCAGCTGGCTGCACTGTTCTGCAGCGAGGTTATTACTAATGGAAATCTTTTGTTGTGTTACAGGAGTCTGGACTTTTGGTTTGTGTGTGTGTGTGTGTGTGTGTGTGTGTGTGTGTGTGTGTGTGTGTGTGTGTGTGTGTGTGTGTGTGTGTGTGTGTGTGTGTGTGTGTGTGTGTGTGTGTGTGTGTGTGTGTGTGTGTGTGTGTGTGTGTGTGTGTGTGTGTGTGTTCGTGTCCTCGTATTCATGTGAAAACCAGGTGGAGTTTTACATGTGTGACAGTGTTGTCAGGCTACAGCTCAGGTTGAGCGTTGGAGGATTAAATGTACGACTATTGGGTTGATTGCCATAACATTTAATACACACATTCATGTTCCCCCTGCGGATGAATTCTGATAACATTAATGATCCTTTGATTGTTCATTTAACAATGTCATTTCTACATTTTTGGATTTTGACCCTGCAAAACTAATGAAACTCCCATCAGGCTCAGCTGTACTTATGTACTAATCATAAAAATATTAGCACAGGTAACGTACATGGGGAAACATTACACCTGCTAATCATCAGTATGTTAGCATTGTCATTAGATTACGGTTTAAAGGTCACGTGACAGCGCGTGCGTTTACACTGGCGGTGCTCTTTGATGAAAGATCATTCGCTGTGTTAATGGGCGTGGCTACAAAGTGCGTCCTGATACGATCTGTCACTTTACACGCCTAAATATTCACCAGGGTGCTTTTGTTTTGCTGCGTGTATTTACACACACACACACACTCCTCCAGGTTGTCATCAGTCAGCTGCCATGCGAACAGAGAATATGTACATAAGCACAAAGAGAAGATGTAATTATGTTCTCGGCATGAGATGAGTTTAAAAAAAAAAAATAAAAAAAAAGTTTGTCTATCTAGTAAGTTAGTACAGAACAGAATATTGTTTTCAATCTTTAAACTTCTCCAGTAGCACATCTATACTTTTTGCCCAAAGTTTTTACTTTGCTGTTATAGGAATAGTTTTTATTAAGTAAATTATTCGCCTACATCCTTTAACGCCACCCGACATAATTTGAAATACTTACTCGCACTTATAAACTGTTCGAAATACAGGAGTGTCAGTGGGGGGGGGGGGGTCCTCCATAATTGATTGTGTGTGTGAATTGCTAGATTTACTTCATCAAGTGGGCGATCCTCGTTTTATAAGCCGTGGTTTCAAATAAAATTTGCCAATGTATTATTTATTAAGTTGTTTCCTGGACTCTAAAGGCCAGTTTTGCCTCATGGCCCCCATGATATGTGACTGTGGCGCCCGGTCAGAACGGGCTGACGCCGATGCGGCGGTCTCCTTTGCGTTGCCACGGCGCCGCAGCCGACGGCGTGTGTTGTGTGAGGGACTCTGTGGGCTGAGGCCTCTGACGGATGTCGGTGTCGACATGGAACACCTGGTCGGCCTTGAAGCCCAGCCGTGCGTTGACCCCGCCCCCCACTACCACTAGTCTCCCACCTGTGGGTGGAGATCAGCCCCCTAATTGTTGTTTACAAGCCGTGAATGAGCTCAAAAAAAAGAAAAATAAAGACCAGTCGCTGAAAAGAGATGGAGGGAGGTTACGGGCATTAGTGTGAGGTGTGGGGAAGGAGGTGGGGGGGGGGGGGGGGGGGGGGGGTTACAGTGCCTTTTATGTAACCCCTGTTTGCTCAGCCTTTGGTCTGGAATACCTCTCATGTGTTTACCATCGGTCCCGAATGACTGGGCAAACAAACAAGCTCGCCCATTGATGAGCGACGGCGTGGAATATGCCCCGCTGTATTCATAGGACGGAGAGAAAGGGAACGGGGGCAGAGGGGGAGCGAGTCAATCTGTCAAAGAGTCCATTATACGGCGTCCGCGCAGAGAGCACCCTCCACAATGGCCTTATTAATGGCACAATGTCAAGGAGCGGCCGGGCAATGAGAGCAGATGATTTTGCTTTGTGAGGTAATCTCTGGAGATCTGGTATTGCAATACAACAGATGATTTGGGACTCCGGCGGGCGTATCGGTGTGGATCTACGGCAGGAGCTGATTGGGGCGTGTGTGCGTGTGTGCGTGTGTGCGTGTGCGTGTGTGTGTGTGTGTGTGTGTGTGTGCAATAAGTTGTGGTTTGTGGTGAGGCCGATGGCGTGCAGCCAGAGACAGAAGTGTGGCCGCTACGTTTTTGTCTTTTGTTTGTTTTCCTACCAGAGCTATAACCGCCCCCTTCAACACACACACACACACACACACTCACTGCACAGTGAAAGTAAAGGGGGAGGAGTCGTGCGTCCATGGAGCAACAACAGCGGCCTGCGGGAGAATGCTGCCAAATACTGTCACCCTCTTTTTACATTGTGGTGCCCACTCGAGAGACGGCGGCACACGTTGCCAAATTCTGCTCTGGAAAGACTGTTTTTTTTATGAAACGCCGGTGAGGCGCTCTGAATATTGATGGACCCGTCAGCGTTAGTAGAAATGTGGGTCTTTATTAAACAGAGCTTTGACCGATAATTACTCCGTTTTTTCCCCTCGCTGGGTGTGGCTTCACGTAAACGACGCGTCGTTACTTCCAGTTGGATTCTCTTATTTCACGTAAACCACGAGAGCTAAATCATAATTCGTTGCGCGGTTAAAAAACGAGCGCCGGGGAAAGAATGAGACAAGGTTTTTTTAATGTTTTATCATTTTTTACAATGTGGAATAAAAGTTTTTTTTTTTAAAACAGATGTTGTATAAATTAATTAGAAGTCATTTAAAGCTGCATTAAATTCTGAGATCGATCGCTCTATAATCAGTAAATATGAAGTGATTTTCACCTAATATTCCGTCATCGTCGACGTTGTTTACAACAGCATTCATTATAAATTCGCGCGCGTCATTCATTCATAATGTAAAGTCTGCTGGTTTCACTGCTGTGCTTTTTCCAGATGAGATTTCCATCTCTCCCTGCGTCAACAACAACAACAACAACCCAACAATACCTCGTTCCGTGCTATTGTGCAATGTCCTGCTGGCCTGGTTCACAGGTCCTCGTACCTCCTTATCTTTCAGCGTGGAGGCCTCGTAGATTCACAGCACCGCGTTCACCGAGTTAAACCCGAAACATCCCATAAACCTGTTAAAGATCGGTTTGGCCTCTGAATGCCATTTGCTCTTAATCGCATGTTTTAGGGCTGTGTATGTGGGGCATGTTGCACTCTTGACGTCCTCCCGCTATTTAAAAAGAAAAGAAAAAGGGGGTCACCTCCTTCTCCACTGCTGAATGTGACCTTTTGTTAAAGGAATTATGGGATGCTTTATATACGGTGTGAAGATGAGCAGAAACAAAAGTCTGGGATTAAGCGGGAAAAGAGCAACAAACAAGGGAACTCGTTAAAAAAAACACAATAGACCTGTGTGTGTGTGTGTGGGTGTATATATATGTGTGTGTCTGTGTGTGTTCTGACACAGTTTTGACAAATGGCGGTCAGTAGAACTGGGTATGATTTTAAAGGTTTTTCTTACTTTTGGTTCTGATACTAAAACGATGCGTTGCTGATATCTTGAGGAATAATAACACGTTTATTTACAAGTCATGAATTGAAAAGAAGCCAAACTTCGCAAAATGTTAAAAGTTTGAACACAAACGGACGTATTTTCCTCACAAGATTCTATTTTTTGGGGGATAAACAGACGTGCCGTTGACGTCTATGGTGAGCCTTCTCTTAGTTCTGTATAGCCTCCACATGTTGCTGGTACTACCTCGTCATTTGCAAGTGCCTTCATCATTTGGGGAGTTTCTTTGGAGGCGGGGCCCTTTTGAAGGGAGGGGCCGGTTGGATACTTAAAAAAAATAAAATAATCCATCCTCCACTTGCTGGCCAAACAAAGCCATGATTAGTAGAAGAAAACGATATTATCTGATTTGTTTCACGCCGTTTACTTTCTAAAGCACACGCGTGTATATACGTCCACACACCTCCGCCATTAACCTGCGGGGGGAAGGTGCCGGATCTTTCAATGAATGCAGCCAGAAGCAGGTTTCATCGTGCCGTGGCCCGCCTGTGAGACATTGAAAACAACAACAACAGAGTGATTTAACAACAAAGAGCGTTGCGCACTTTGTGCCTCGAGACGTGACAAAGCGACGGCGTTCAACCTTTTTTTTATTATTTAACAAAAGAAGCCAATCGTTTCAAATATGAAATATTTATAATCAGACAAAGAAAGATTTCAGCATTAATGCTACGGAGACATTTCAGGCCCGGAGGTCACAAAAGGAACTAATAAATCAAACGCAGACGAGCAGCAATCGTTGTCAGACGAGCGGTCGGCGTCGGTCGGTCGTTTTTTTTTTTTCATCCGTCAGCTGCAGACGTTGAAAACGGCGTCCGGGAGCGCGTTAAATGAGTCGTGACCCCCGCGGCCGAAACCGGTGCGCCAGAGAAAAGGGAACAAAAAAACACAGAAAAACAAACGGCAGTGAAAGCCCCCGAACCTCCCCGCTCATCATCATCACGGCCCCCCATTCTTCTTCTCTCAATTGCAACTGAATCGCCTCGGTCTCATTACAGATTACGGCCTCGACAGAGTGACTCTCCCCTTTCTCTCGCCCTTTTCTCCACACAGTCCCTCTCTTGATTAACATTTTCTGCTAGGCTTCACACCAAAGGCGCAACCTGTGCGCCTTTAAAGGCAGGGGGGAGAGAAAGAAGGAAAAAAAAAAAAAAAGCCATCAAGCGCTGGAGTGGAATCAGATAAGGCTATCAGGCAGGCGGCTTTACTGCCTCGGCTTTGTCCCGCTCCTCCACCCGCCCTCGCTTCCTCCCTCAATCTCTCACTCCACTGCACCTTTTGTCCGGCCTGATTCCCTGACGGAGTGCTCCCCTCCGACAGGGACCCCCCGACCTCCTCCAGCTCCTGTGTGTGTGTGTTTGAACTTCACAGTTTGCATCATAGTAAAGTTTATCATAGTTAGTTTTATGGTTTAATAGACGATATGAAATATCTTCTTTTTGGCGATTTGCTTTCCAGTATAATGGAAATGTTTTGACATTTTAAAGCTAAAAAAAAAAGAAGTTTCTCTCTACTCTCTTCTGGAGAAACTACAGAATAGTGACAATGTTTTCCCAAATATATATTTGTGCATTTCTGTACTTAATTTAATGTAATTCATTGGATGATACCAATATATCTGCAACAGGCTGATATATTGGTATCTCACTGGTACTGAGAATCCAGTACAGTACGTACAAAACCCAACAGACACACAATGACGTTCTCCTGACAACACACATGCACATATACTCTCTTTGAATTACATGGAAATGAGCTCAAACACCAGTTTATGATCAAAATGATCTTCACAACCGAACACCACTTTTATTATTAATATTATTATTTATAGTCACGTAGAAACTACTGTGCAGTCGCGTAGAAACTACAAACTATAACGCAGTCACGTAGAAACTACAATGCAGTCACGTAGAAACTACAACGCAGTCACGTAGAAACTACAAACTACAACGCAGTCACGTAGAAACTACAACGCAGTCACGTAGAAACTACAAACTATAACGCAGTCACGTGGAAACTACAACGCAGTCACGTGGAAACTACAACGCAGTCACGTGGAAACTACAACGCAGTCACGTGGAAACTACAACGCAGTAACGTAGAAACTACAACGCAGTCACGTGGAAACTACAAACTACAACGCAGTAACGTAGAAACTACAACGCAGTCACGTGGAAACTACAAACTACAACGCAGTAACGTAGAAACTACAACGCAGTCACGTGGAAACTACAACGCAGTCACGTGGAAACTACAACGCAGTCACTTAGAAACTACAACGCAGTCACATGGAAACTACAATGCAGTCACGTGGAAACTACAAACTACAACGCAGTAACGTAGAAACTACAACGCAGTCACGTAGAAACTACAACGTAGTCACCTGGAAACTACAACGTAGTCACCTGGAAACTACAACGTAGTCACCTGGAAACTATAACGCAGTCACGTAGAAACTACAATGCAGTCACGTAGAAACTACAAACTATAACGCAGTCACGTAGAAACTACAACGCAGTCACGTAGAAACTACAAACTATAACGCAGTCACGTGGAAACTACAACGCAGTCACGTGGAAACTACAACGCAGTCACGTGGAAACTACAACGCAGTAACGTAGAAACTACAACGCAGTCACGTGGAAACTACAAACTACAACGCAGTAACGTAGAAACTACAACGCAGTCACGTGGAAACTACAAACTACAACGCAGTAACGTAGAAACTACAACGCAGTCACGTGGAAACTACAACGCAGTCACGTGGAAACTACAACGCAGTCACTTAGAAACTACAACGCAGTCACATGGAAACTACAATGCAGTCACGTGGAAACTACAAACTACAACGCAGTAACGTAGAAACTACAACGCAGTCACGTAGAAACTACAACGCAGTCACGTGGAAACTACAACGCAGTCACGTAGAAACTACAACGCAGTCACGTAGAAACTACAACGTAGTCACGTAGAAACTACAACGTAGTCACCTGGAAACTACAACGCAGTCACGTAGAAACTACAACGCAGTCACGTAGAAACTACAACGTAGTCACGTGGAAACTACAACGCAGTCACGTAGAAACTACAACGTAGTCACGTAGAAACTACAACGTAGTCACGTGGAAACTACAAACTACAACGCAGTAACGTAGAAACTACAACGCAGTCACGTGGAAACTACAAACTACAACGCAGAAACGTAGAAACTACATCGCAGTCACGTGGAAACTACAATGCAGTCACGTGGAAACTACAAACTACAACGCAGTCACGTAGAAACTACAACGCAGTAACATAGAAACTACAATGCAGTCACGTGGAAACTACAAACTACAACGCAGTAACGTAGAAACTACAACGCAGTCACGTAGAAACTACAACGCAGTCACGTGGAAACTACAACGCAGTCACGTAGAAACTACAACGTAGTCACGTAGAAACTACAACGTAGTCACCTGGAAACTACAACGCAGTCACGTAGAAACTACAACGCAGTCACGTAGAAACTACAACGTAGTCACGTGGAAACTACAACGCAGTCACGTAGAAACTACAACGTAGTCACGTAGAAACTACAACGTAGTCACGTAGAAACTACAACGTAGTCACGTAGAAACTACAACGTAGTCACGTGGAAACTACAAACTACAACGCAGTAACGTAGAAACTACAACGCAGTCACGTGGAAACTACAAACTACAACGCAGAAACGTAGAAACTACATCGCAGTCACGTGGAAACTACAACGCAGTCACGTGGAAACTACAAACTACAACGCAGTCACGTAGAAACTACAACGCAGTAACATAGAAACTACAACGCAGTCACGTGGAAACTACAACGCAGTCACGTGGAAACTACAACGCAGTCACGTGGAAACTACAACGCAGTCACGTGGAAACTACAACGCAGTCACGTAGAAACTACAACGCAGTCACGTGGAAACTACAACGCAGTCACGTGGAAACTACAACGCAGGTACTAACACAGGTCATTGATCCAGTCACTCTCTCTAAATGGACCACTTCCTGTGAATGTGCGCCGGTGTCTTTTAAACTCGTGACTCCAGATCCTCCTCGTCCCGCAGAACCCTTTTTAAAAAAAAAAGTATCACCTCCAGATATTTGCAAACAGATGCGCGAAGCCGGCCCGCAGGTTTTTCCTTCTTCTTCTTCTTCTTTTTGATCATTCAAGCTTTAACAAGTCAAGTTGACTCGACGCGAATGTAACATTTTGCATGTGAAAGGCGAGGCCGGAGAAGGCCCGGTTTCCATTAGGCCTAAGCTGATAAATGGCGGATTCAAACAGCCCTCCTGCTATTGCGCAGAAACCCCAGAGGTCCAGGGGGTTTAAGTCCAGACTGATATCAACTCTGTTGCTCCTCTTTCTTCTCCCAACCAATGAATAGATTCATTATTCAGCAGACTCATTCTCATCTCCTAAATTGAAGTGGCAGCAGCTTAAAAGACCCCATTTTTTACCCCCCACTCACTCCCCCCTTTCTCCCAAGTCACACTCTCCCTCCCGAATTTGCCTACTGAAATATTCATGGGTGTGGTTAGCCGCCTCTTGTAATCATTGTTTTTGTATTGGAGGCATTCGGCATTACGTTTGAGTTAAATAAGGTGCTGTTTTTATATTTGAATAAAGAGTCTTTGACGATTCCGATCATACATTTTTCCGCTTATTTTTGTGGCTTGTACGTAATAATTAGTTTAATTTAATAGTCATATTTTTTTTTTTAAAGGCTCAAATTTAGGTCAAAATTAATTAATCCCAGTAATTTATTTTCCTGATTAGTTGTTTGCTCGTCCAAGTTTCTCAGAGTCCAAAAATATTCCAGTTTTTCTTTATCTAAAACAAAGAAAAGCAGCAAATTAGCTAATTTGAGGAGATGTATATTGAGAATTTCTGGTATTTTTGCCATCTAAACTATTATCAAAACAGTTTCTGATTATTTTTCTGCCGATCGACTAATGAATTTATTTATTTGATTATTTCTACGTATTTCTTAAGTCCCTTTTTAAAACTTGTTGGTCATTTCAAGCTCTTGCCGGCTTAATTTCCAGCATCTATTCATCTCACTTTCTGTCTTTATAAAAAGCCAAGTGCCACTCTGCGCCCCCCCCCCCTCCTCGATCACGGCCAACTGGACGCCCTGTGAACCACTCGCCCTGTATTGTCCGTCCTCCGTGACCCTGGTGCGACCAGAGGAGAGAAATATTGCTCTAATCCACTCTGCACACACACACACACACACAGAGAAAACCTAATTCTGTTTCTCAAGCTGGAAATCACTCACGGTATAAAATGAACAAACGCAGTCAGAAAGTCCCGCTAGCATTCACTCGCGAGCTCTTACGTCTTTGTCTCCTTCTCATCTCTTTGCAGTCGACTTCTTGGCAAAGTATTGCATTTTCAGTCAGGAGAAGCTGGCGGAGTACAAAAGAGCTTTTGAAGCAGTAAGTGAAAAGGCCTTCCAACCCTTTTTATATTCGGGATATTCACTCACTGTAATGTGTTGCACTCCCCATGCAGACAAACAACAACGTGGACGATAACATTGCTTCAACTAACAATTGTTTCCATTGTTTTCTCTATTATTGATTAACCTTTTGGTTTTAATTGAATGACGTATAAAGAAAAAAAACAGCTAAATATTTGATTAATTACTTAAATCATTAAGCAATTAAACAGATTACCTTTTTATGTCTATGATGCTTTGAATGAACCACTGATGGAGATGACGCTGCTCTCTGTGTGCAGGAGGACGCTGATGGTGACGGCTACCTCTCCTGCCTTCAGGCTCTGCTCGCTCTCAAAGGCGTCATCCCCCCGGAGCTGCTGTCTGACGGAGAGGAGGTCCACGTCTACAGGGTCGGCTTTTACTGTGTTTGTGCAGGAAAATCCTGTGCAGTGTTTTTTAACTCCACCTTCTAGTATCTAGTACTTTGACCCGAGGTGGTGCCAAGAAAAAGGTATCGGGTACTATTCACACTTTTTTGCAAGTGGGAATTCATAAATGCCGTTCAGCTAAATGTGTGATGTGTAATGTTTACCTGGATACAGCTGATGGGAAGGTCATTAGTCACAAAACCAAAAGTATTGGACACATTTAAATGTTGACCTTATGAGAGGAATCATATCAGAGGATCACTGTCTTGCTTTTGTGTCTTAGATCTTAGAGATGGTGGACTTCAGAGTGACAGATGGACTCGTGGACCTGAGGCTCTTTGCTGTGATTGCAAGCCTGGCACAGAAAATAGCCGCCATGGAGTAAGTGACCTTCAGAGGACGCGCTCTGAACTCCTCAATGAGGCCGGAAGAGGAGTCCCTGACCTGCCCATAAATAAGAATAAGAGTGTGTGTACGCAAATTTGTTCCAGCGACTCGGTCGTCGTGTGTGGGGTCTCCCTTTGATCCGCCTCTTCAAACACTTCACGGCTTTCTGTCGTTTGTTGAGCGAAACGTGCTACGGATTTATTTATTTCTTTTTTATACATCGCAGATATTTGAGGGGCGTTAACGTGGGAACATTCCTCTTCAGATGAATCAATAATAAGGTTACCAGCAGCCCGACATTGTGCAGACAGAAGACATCCCTTCGCGTCTTCGTGTCTCTACATTATGACCCATATGCCGCAGATTCCCACACACATCGCTGTTTTCTTTTCTTTTCTTTTTTTTCTTGCCCTGGGGTGCAACGCTTCCTACAGACAGGAGTGTGTGGAGCCAAGCCTACTCTGGAGGTCTCCGAGGGTCAAGGTCTGCTCCCAAAGCCCTCACCCCGGAGTGAGAGCTCCCTCTCAGCGAGGACGGGGTCAGGGTCACGGGTCCTCTGATTTACGGCCGTCCCTTTGTGTTGTGTGTTAGAGGAGGCCTGTGGACTGCCTGCTCCGCTGGCACAGAGAGTCCAGGGTGTCTCCTCTGTATGGAGGCAATTATAGTAATGATAATGAATGACCATATTAAACCTCTTTGCACACAACTCCTTCTTTGCAATTTGAATAATAAGAGAGGAGATCAGCGCTCATAACGCCGGCTCCTGAACGAGGAGAGAACAACAGCATCCGTCTGTCGTCTCATCCCGACTGCACTAAATTGATCCTCTTACCTGTTGCAGTTAACCCCGTTGTCTGTAATCCTGTTTTAGAAATGAGCTGCAACTGTAGTTACACAATCAGCCTTTCTGATCACGCCGGGCTTTGAAATCGGAGGAGGTGATTTTTTTGTGATTTTTTTTTACATATAATTATTTCTCTTTTTTTTTTTTTTTTTTTACTTTGCACTAATTGCATTTCCGCCCCCGTCCCCTCCCCCCCGTCACTCACCTCTTTTCTTCCCAACTTCAACTGTCCGTCCCCCTCGCGTCTCTAATCTCTCCGGCTCTCTTGTTGCCTACCTCTCACCCTCTTGTGCCGTGCTGTTCTGGCCCTTGACTCAGCCCATCTGTCCCCCCGTGAAGCATTGTGCTGCCCCAACAAGTCCACCTCGCACGGCGCCACATTCCCTCAGGGCAGGTCACACGATCTGCCAAGAGGAACATTGCCATACGGGACTCCCGAACGGCATTGTTGTTGTCACGTGCATGCCTTGTCGCTCGTGTTACTGGAAGTTCTCTGGACTAAATGAGTCAAGGAGCGCGCAGGATGTTGGTGAAACCGCGAGGCGGCAGAACCGAGTCCCCGCCTCCTCCTAGACGGGCAGCAGCGTCCCTGCAAACCGCTCCAAAAATATCCCCAAACAACTCTCAATTCTGTCAACTCAAACTAGGTCAGGATGTGTTTGCGTCCCTTCACCCCCCGCCGCCTCCCCGATGAGGAGGGCGCCAAAAATGTTGTTGAATTACGTAAGCGAGAAGTCTTCTGTGTGCAGCACAGCGGGGGGCCGGAGGAGGGCCGACAAAAGAAAATGGGTTAGGCTGCTATTATCTTCCCTGTCGCCAGTCCCCTCGTTTACGCTGGCCATTATCACGCCGGTGTCCTCGGCACACCGGCGTTTGGACTCTTTTACTGCAAACCAAGTGCAATTAATGATCATTAGCTGCCCTGTCTCGCTTCATCCCCGTCAAGCCTGCGCCGTGGCTGGAGGACAAGGGCCGGCCTCGGCACAGGGAGCGCTCAGGCGTGCGTTGGCCTAGCGCTCGGCCATTCTTCGGCCCTCGCGGGGCCATTGAGCGCGCGGCGAGGAGGGGGCTCATTAACACCGGGCGCTCGTTAGAGGACGGACGGCCGTCGCTGTGCCACACGCTGGACAGGAGAGCTCTGTCCCGACAACAATCGCCCGTGTCTCCCTCCTAATTGTCCGAGCGGACCTAGATTTTCGTTGGTCCGCGAGTGGACCACATTGCACCAGAGTGTGCTCCGGGTCTCTTCCCCTCCCTTAACCTCCACACGAACCCCCCTGCTCCCCCTGCTCCAGCTCCCCCCTCCCCGATCCCACACACACACGCTGTCCCCAAAACCAGAGCAGTTTTTATCCGTTACTGTGGCGGGATGTCCACGTGTGCCCGCGTATTGTCTGGCAGCCAGGCCACTGTGAGCAACCACAAAGGGCTCACAACACTTTACCATCACGGCTCTGCAAACACAACATTGCACGGCAGCGACCCGCCAAAAATCACCCGCCGCCGCCGCCAAACTGATTTGTCCACCACAAAAGTATTTTAACAACTCTCCTATATTGTTGGACAGATTTCACACATTTGTCATTGTTATTCACGACAACTCTGTTTGGAGAAACGTCGGCTCGTTAAAGATGACACTTCAAAACGACCTCTGAGCCGCAAAGAAGTCGTCTTATCTTCTAATTTATAACAAAAAATAACTACATTACAATCTGAGGGGCGTTGGCACTCACCAGGTAGGAAGGGTGAAACACAAGTTGCATTATGGGAACTGTAGGCTTCCATCTTGAACTCATTCTTGATTTTAATCTCTCTTTGATTCAAAATGTACTCGCGTGTTGTTTTGCCGAAGCAACTTTCACCAACTAAAGCTGTTTTCTTCCAGCGAGTTCATGCGATCGCTCATCACCGACATGGACTTCCGCTCGTTAGAAGTGAGGCTCTTCAAGGCGAAGGTAAGAGAAAGGTTTGGTTTGCATTTCCCAAATTCTCTTCAACGTCTTTACACATGTTCATACTCTTGAATTTGTATTCACAAGGTGCACTTGCCTCCACGCAGCACCAGATTAACTCTCACAGTCACATTCATGCCACAAACTCCGTCTCCGCCCCTCTTTCATGGTTCCGCGGGTATAATTATAATGAAATAAATACCGGTAAACACTTTGAAGAGCAATTCCAAAGCATGCTTTGTAAAGCTAGCTTCTTTCTTTTTTCCTTTTTTCCCCCCTTTTTTTTTTTTAAATGAAAGACACTCAGCCCGCATGCATAGAAATGAGGGAAGCAAGCCAGAGGAAGAAAGAGAGGGGTGCTTTTCCCTTTTCATAGATTAGCAGAGCCCTAATCTCATTAAAGTGCCCAGCAGTGAACATGCCGTCCACTCCGCCCAGCCCTGTAATCAGCCTGAGACACACGGCTCATCTCAGATGGACCGGGACCGGCCTACCAGCTGGCCGCTGGCGAGCAGGCCCGGCCCTCCTTCACACGAGGAAGTGCTGAGCAACTGAAAGGCAGGAGGAACATGAGAATGGGCTAATTGCCAGAGGGATTATTCCCCCCCCCCCCCCCCCCCCCGACCGCAGCAATTATCACCTTGACTGCATTAACAGTGCAAACAGGTGCACTCAAACAAGACCTGAAACAGGTCGGTGTAATCTGAGGCTGAGAATCGCACACAATAACGTGAGCGCACACCCACACGCTCACAACTGGGCTCAGGGGGGAGTTCAAAGCTAGTTGGCCTCGTTCTTTTTTAAAATCGTATTTCTGTCCACTATCATCATTATGTAGCAACTGTTCCTGTTCCTCCTGGAGGAGCAGGGAGGAGACGCCGGCGGTCAGCGGGGCTTCATCAGCGCGGAGCAGCTACTCCTGGAGCTGAAGGCCGGCGGGATCCACCTGGAGCAGGAGGCGGCCGTCCGGCTGGAGCTGCAGCGCATCCCCCCCCTGGACCTGCTGGACTTCCTGGCCTACCTGCCGCTCTTCATGCTCATTCACAAGTCGGTCATCGCCAACCCTCTGGACGACTCCAGCCACCTCTGACCTCTCACGGCACCGTCAGCCCCGTGCGGCTCAGGTACCGGCACGAGAAACGAGAGAGACTCTTCGGCTACAGGGAGGGGTTTTGGTCTCTCGTGATCTTTGAGGCTCGGTCACGCTCTTAACGGGATCGCCACGATCCACAACGCGTTCACGTCATATTGTTTAAACCATAATGACGAGCAGCAGAGTGGCGATGCCGGGATTACAGGAATGTCAACAAAGAATCTGGGGAACATATGGCCATAAATGCACCGTGACTGGCAGTTGCATGACAATTAATTTCAATGTAAACACTAATACAGTCGATTCGGAGCATATAAAAGAACAGGGGGATGCTCCCAAGTTGGGAAAGAAGGTTGTTTTTAAATTATTAGCTAATTAGTTAGCCCCAGCATACTAACTTTAATCCTCTCCTTTCTATTCTTACGTTGAGCCTGGCGTGCCTAGTAACCGTTGCCGAGCTTTTGATTGGACAACCGCTGTTTTAGGCGTCGTTTAGCGTGCAGATTTATTGTATTAAACAAAATTGGTCTGACTGAAGAATGTTTTCATACACACAAAGATTACTTAGCTGCTAACCGCCAGCTCAGCAGTCGCCATGTTGAGAGCCGTGTGGAGTCAATCCTTCCAAACACAAGCTCTGACATCACCATTGAGCCTCTTTTTTTTAAATGAACTTCTTCTCACGATCACTTCTGACTTCTGCAGGATGCTCGACGTTTGGCTCATTGACGGGATAATAAAAGATGTTTTTAAAAATGCTTCTTTTGTTCCTACAATACTTTCCGTTTCATAGAGCTGTAAAGTGCTGTCTATGGTCCTGAAATGTTCTGTGATCGTTATTAAATGCATCGCAGTACTTTTATACTATTAGTTGCATAAAAACTCCTTCTCTGCTCCGGGGCGACAATGTTCTGTGTGTTTTATTCTGGGGAAGAGAAGAAAACAACGTTGGAGCCGCTCAGACTGTCGTCCTCTTCTATCCTATTTAATCAACGCTGATGAAGAATATTCAATGAGATATTCAGCCGGTACACTTTGAGCCATTGTTTGGCCTCGGCTTCGCCTCAATTAGACACGGCCGTGCTCTCCGGCGGCTCATCCACGCTTGACGGACAGAGGGAACCGTAATGGAGTCTGACAGGCAGCAAATGCGGTGGTTGGATATCGGGGGCTGTCCTGTCGGCATCATGTGTCACGAAGAGAAGATACTCTGTAGAGATCCTATTGAAGCGTTGAGAAGAACACTTTGGACTTCAAATTATTATTTGTATATATATATATATATATATTTAAAAAAATTCACATTTTGTGTTAATTGTTTTGCATTTAAAAAAAATAAGATTTGGGAGAGTTACAGCTTCCAACTGTGGGGATTTATTTGGGAGGTGGGATGAGCAGATTGTTCCTTTTTTTTATTAAAGGAGTTGAAATGTGTTGTTGTTCCACTCCCAGAGATGTCGATACCAGTTTGAAACTCTTTGAGTGATATGTTTTGATAAAGATAATAAACATTTCTCATAAAGACATGTAATCCGCTTCAATGTGTTATGTGTTCCAACCTAAATTAAATACTTATTATAAATGTGTATTTACACCTATTATTGTTTTCCATACTATCTTGCAGCCCTGTTCCTTTTCCGAGGGGCCCTCTTGCCCCCTCTCGGGGCCCCCTGGTGGTCCATGAACCCACCATTGAGAACGACTGCTGGAGCGCACGCGCGTCTTGCACAATGACCCCGTTCACGACCCGCGCGCTTTTGACCGTTAGCATCTTTACGTGGAAGAAATATTTCATTCTTTTGTAAAAAAAACTAAACAACGTATTTTGATTTTTTTTTTTTGTCGAAAAAAATAAAACAAGACTATAGCAAAAGTATCTTCTCACACACACACACACACACACACGGGCCGGCTCCCTCCTTCCCAGGTGGTGCTTGTTGTGTGTTCAGCGGCACGCTGCCGTCGGGAGGCACACGCCATCAGCCAATTCAGCTCCGTGTCTCCACTCGACCACCACACAACCCCATTCAGTCATTACAGCAGACACGCGCCCGCGCACGCGCCGGCTGCAGCCTCCGCCTACCTGTCAAAGCGCGTTCTGCATTTAGACCCCCGAGCATGTACCTCGACGGCTTCTGGTGGTCTTCACCGCACAGAAATGTCCTTTATGTTATTTCATCTCAAAGATTGGATGAAAAATACTGTGAGGAAGCTCAATCTGTGGTTCTTCAGTTTCAGCACGTTTATTATTATTAAAGTGAATCCTGTTTATTATAGTTTGTATTTGTTTCTGCTCCTCGAAACAGTTAAAAGATGCATACAGAACAATTATGATGACGAGGCATTTTAACTCAAGAATTAATTAATTTTGTAACCTTTCGTCGGAGCTTTTATATTTCATCTGCTGGTTTAGTTGGATTTCATAATGCTTATTTTCCCCCTGAAGTTTACGTACGAGTGTAGTCGGATTTACTTTGTGCGCTTGCGCGAGAATAAAAGGCTCCATTTAGTTGTCGATACTGTCCCAAGATCCCAGTAGAGATCAGGTCGACTTGGGCACATTTAAGGAGCCATTATGTTCTGGATTTCGACACACTGGAAAGAAAATATACCGTGCGTAAAATGTGCGTAACTGTGCGTAAAAGTAGTTTCTCCGTTCTGTCCCCACAGCGCTGTTTCATCCATCTCCATCATCCCCTCTCGCTTTCCCCTCCAATTAGCTACAAACCACATGTTGAAAACTGGAACTAAAAGTGCTCCACCCCCCTTTTTAAATACGCCCCCTCCCTCCCCTCCACCCCACAAAAATTAAGACAGAAAATAAATTCAGTAGCAAATCATTTTATTCTTGGAGTGTAGAAAATATGGTTATAAGGACTTTTTTTTCAACATCTGTTTATGAAGACAATATAGAACTGGCAGTATGGAGACAATGCGTGGCCATCGCGCTCCTTTTGGACAATAGCTGCATACGTTTTGATCTTTGTGAACTTCATGACATAATGCAATAACATGGTTTTTGCTATTAAATAAGACACGTTGGTGCTAGAATAAAAACGTCGGAGTGTCAAACTCCTTCTGGAAACCTCCTGAACAGAAGAATAATAGACTGCACGTCTATAGGCAGGAGGCATAGAAGCAACTTCGCAATATATAGACAAAATATATACAAAAAGGATGTGTACAAAACATCTATAAATCTCTTACATACAAAAATAGCTTAATATATTTCCCAAAAAAAGCGTTTGATATAGTATTTTATAGAATAAATTCGCGACTTGGAAGCATTTTCTGAATTAAAACGTCTTGAGAGTTGTACCAACGGGTTGGTGTTCTGTGATTGGGTTTAGCATAGTTGAAGAGTTTTAAATAATGTGTTTAATAGCTGCTGCAGAGCAGGAGTTCACTTTAGGTTTGTGTTGTTGTTGTTGTTGTTGTTTGTTTATCGAATGCACAGGAGCTTGGATTCCCACGCTGTCAGGAGAACCGTCTTCCTTTAATCCGTTGGCGCTGCTCTCCGGCCTGGTTTACCCCCCCGAGGTCTCGGGGACGTTGAGGCCGGTTCTGTCTCTGTGGGTCCGGGAGCACCGGGCCTTAAAGGACGATGCGCGTTGGTCTCGAGGACGCAGCCTCCTCCGGGACGAGCCCACGCGCACTTCAACGGGAAAGTGAGTTGATCCATATGTCTGTGAGGAGGAGGAGGAGGAGAAGGTTAAGCACTGTTCAGGCTGTGCGCCCATAAAGGCATCTTGATATAAACTCTGGTATCTTGAAGTGCTCTTACCTTTTTAATATGGAGGCTCAGAACCAGTTGGTGAAGTCCAGCAGCTCCTGCTCCTCCGGGCTGAGGGGGTCGTAGGAGCCCTCGTCGGACGAGTACGAGGACACCGGGGAGCCGGCCATGGAGTTCATGTCCGCGGAGTATCCCTGCGACATGCTGGGCGACAGGACGCCGGACTGGAACACCGCGCTCACCGCGTCGTGTTCGTCCAGCAGCTGCTGCAGGGCGCGTATGTACTCCACGGCCGAGCGCAGCGTCTCCACTTTGCTCATCTTCTTGTTGGCGGCGCCGTTGGGCACGTGCTCGCGCAAGGTGGCGAAGCCGTTGTTGACCAGCTTCACCCGGTTGCGCTCCCTCTCGTTCCTGCGGGCCACCGCGTGCGGCTGCTGCGGCGGGAGGCTGTAGCCGAAGCCGGCGAAGTTCAGCCGGCGCTTGCAGCGCAGCAGCTCCGGGGAGGAGGAGCGCTGCCGCTTGGGCTGCTTGGAGCCCGACGTGCCGCTGCCCTGGCTGCTGCCGCTCGGGCTCAGCTGGACGCTCTGCACCGCCGCGGAGGAGAAGAAGCACGCGGGCGGCAGCAGCTGCTGCTGGTGGCTGACGCTAATTTCCATCTTGGCTGTGAAGTCCATTCCACACAAAAAAAAAAATCAAACTTATAAATAATCACCAAAAGTCTCGAGGCGGTGCGGTCCCGCTCGTGCCGTTTGACGTGCACTTGTTTTGTAGTGTTGGGGGGGGGCGGGGGGGTGGGACAGACCGCTGGGCTGCTGCCTCGCGCGTTCCTCAAAGCAGCTCTGAGTCCTCGAGGACAGACGCCACTGCTTTTCAATGCCTTTGGATGAAGAGGGGGGTCCGGGGGGGGGGGGGCTGGCCACGCCCTCCGGTCGCGTGGATACACCTTGGGCTCCTGCCCCGGTGCCGGTGCGTTGCGCGCGCCGGACGCGTGCCACTTGAAGCACTAAGCAAACAGTCCGTGGTGAGTTTTTTTTTTTTTTCTTTCTTTCTTTCTTTCTTTCCATCACGGGTGTCAGAGGTGACCGGCGGAGCGGAGCGGAACCCAGAGGACAAGATGTCCAACATTACAGAAAGAAAACAACCTGTTTGTGTTCATGCTGGAACACAAACAGGTTGTTTTCTTTTTTATTTGGTATATTTAATATAGTTTTTAGTTATTTTAGATGTCAGATATCTATTGGACCATTCAGGACTCATTCGCCGAATAGATTGTAACTTTGACAGAGTGCTAAAAGTTTGTAAAGTTAATTGAGGACTTCTCTGTTGCACTGAACACGCGCACTTGTTGTTAGAGGTGCTATGAAAAGTCATATATTGCTTTTCAGAGTTTGTATATGAAGAATATATGATATATATATGATTCTTCCCTGCAGGAATAAAAAGTAAAACATCATAATTCCTAAAGAGAGACAAATCTGTTATTCGTTCATCTTTGTTTGTTTGTTGTTGTTTGTTGTTGCTGCAGAGCCCAGCGGTGGTGCTGAAAGACAGCTCTCTGCGCTCCTCGGTGCTGGACCGCGTCGGAGAGCTGCACGCGCGTGTCAATCAGTCGCTCCGCGCGCGCTCTAGTTTAATTGTCATCGGCGCGGACGCGTCTGAACGCCGCTCGTTTCACGGAGCCCATTGTGTGTCCGAGGCGGAATGTTCCGCTTTGATTGGAGCGCATCATCCGCCGCGCACAGGGCGGAACGGAGGAGCGCGGATGGGTCGAGGGCCCCTTCAGGAGCTTTGTGTTGGATTGGATACACCCGGCGCGCTTACAGCAGCGCGGACGCGCCGTGCCCGCCCGATTAATGTCGCGCTGAAAAAGTGCGCGATGATTAAAAAAAAAAAAAAAAAAGCAAGAGCGAACTCTAACTGTGTGTTTTCTGTTTGCGCGTGCATGTGACGTAAAACCGAGGAAAAAAATATAGTTTTTTTTTTCAACTTGCGCGTAATTAATTTGTTTATAAAAGTATGTGTGCGCGCGCACGGAGAGAGAAATCCGACTTGTGTTTGCGCGTGATTCCCTGGAGACGTGATAGTAATAAATTGTGCACTTTTTTTTTGCTTTGACTGACATAAAAAAGAAGCTTGCACTGAGGACACCACCCCCCCCCCCCACCCCCCCATCACACACGCACGCACCGCCACCAATACTTTCTTTTCTTTCCCTCCCCCTTGTTCTCTCTCTCTCTCTCTCTCTCTCTCTCTCTCTCTCTCTCTCTCTCTCTCTCTCTCTCTCTCTCTCTCTCTCTCTCTCTCTCGCCCAGCAAGAGAGTTTAGAAAAGAAGCGTGGGTTCCTTTCAGCCTCCCCCCGCGCCCCCTCACCACGGCCCGGCTTTCTGAAACCTATCCACGGCCTGTCAGTGTGCTTCCAGAGCCCAATTAGCGCTTTGTGAGGACTCTCTCTCTCTCTCTCTCTCTCTCTCTCTCTCTCTCTCTCTCTCTCTCTCTCTCTCTCTATCGAGGGGCTTTCCAGTCATAGCCGAGTGTAATAATTAATATGACATCTGGGCGCCCGAGTTCTCCTTTAACCACTTTCTGCATTTCTCTCTCTCTCTCTCTCTTTTCTCTTTGTGCAGACAATAAAATTTTTTTAAAAAACTCATAAGCGGCCCGTATCATCCAGAGCATCTTTGTGTGTGATGTGAGGGATAATCTTTCAATTTGTTTGTCATTAAAAAACTGTTTTTATTCTGACAGTGTTTTGTTTTCTTTCGGCAGGTGCTCTTTTTAATTTACAATATAAAATGTGCAAAAACGTACTTTCATTTGCACATTTTATATTGTAAATCATGGATACTTTTGTTTAATTCATCTTATTTACATTGTTGTATATAAAACATTAGATTGGTGTAAATCTTTTAGCAAGGTGAGAATATACTCTAAAAGTATACACTTAAAGTTACTATGAGATGTTTGTGTTTCCCAACTTTAATACATAAATATGTTTATTAGCTACAACAATAATAACATATAATAAAGTGAGAGGAAATAAAACGGAGGAGAAGAAAGGGCAAACACACAATCAAACCACCTGTTGCAGTGAGTTTTTCCAAAAGATTATTTCTGTAATGAACTTCTATTTGGTGTTTTTGGTGTTTATGGAAAACACCTCCTCCCTCTTCGGTGCTTTCTGCCCGACATGAGAAGTTGTGATTGAATGTCGCCCTCTAGTGGCCACCAGTAGGACTTCACGCTGGAGGTCACTTCTCCACATTTGACAAAACTACATATATACATTGTATATATACTGTATATATATATATACACACACAAACAAAATATCTATAAAGCAGTGAAAGAGGAACAGCAATGTTCTAACACATATATTAGGCAATATATCAGTTAGGTTGTTTCACTATAAAGTCGACAGAAAGAGCATTTATATATATATATATATACTATATTTATATCAGTAAAATATATTTGTTTGCAAAATCCCCCCAAAGATTGATATCGAAACACCATTTTTTTAATATTAATTATCAAATCACAGTTGTTAAAACGCTTTTTTGGGGGGTGAATTTAATATATAATGCGTATACTTTCATAGAAAACCTTGTTATAAGGCATTTGAACAAGCGCGAAGTACACGGTTTGGCTCCACTGAGCCGCCGTACTTTCTAAGACCACGTGCTTGTGTTTACTAGGAAGCAGCTAGCAACGACCCAGCCATGCAACCGTCTATTTAATCATATTTACGGCGCTTCCAACAGAGTATTTTTTGTATTTTTTATAAAACAGTTAGATATGAAGGATAAGAGGTTATATCGGGCTCTTTAGGAGAAGCTTACGTCATCCTGTAGCTCCTTTAAGGGTTTTTAAATAAAGACCCCTCACGATCGGAGCGATGCGGTCCTTAAACTACGTTCAACGAGTCAGTTTGGATTTCACAGGAACTCTGTTCCCTCACGCGATCTGTCTGGGGGACGCGGACAACGACTCGGTGAGCAGGCTGCACCAGTTCATCACTCACGGGGCCCAGTTGGTTCCCTTGGGGGGGGGGTCGAGGAAAGGACCCAAGGAACCTGGATAAGGATACAGATCGAGTACTTTAAAAATGCTCAAAGCATGCTTGTAATTTCACTGCAATACTTTTTTGACTGACTTTTTTTATTTGCTTAATGTCTTCCTGCAGAAATAAGGTCACAAAACAAAAGTTCCGTGTGCAACATATTTAAATACGGTTCTCATATCTGAACATTTGAACATTTTAAATTCTTGTTATTATATTTTAATGTCTTTGGGGTTTTGGACAGTTGCTCAGACACAAAAAAAAATCAATTGGAAGATGTCATCATCAGCAGTATCTTCATTTTCTCAATTTGTGATGAATTTTGTCTGCATGTCATTGATATTAGGGCTTCATTATATAAATATGCATTATATAATCTGATGAAGATGCAATAAAATGCCTCAATCTGTTGTTTTGGGAGCATGAATTCAGAGCGCATGCAGCTTTTTCCTTATTGTTGTCTTCTTTTCAACCACCCTGAGACGACATTCACACACATCGTTGTGGCTTCTCTTGTTTATAAAGACTCTATGATGAAGTATTCTGCGATTTTTCAAAATAAAATGTCGGGCCATAAACCCACGACTAAAGTAAAAGAGCCGTCTTGTCTCCATTCGCTGCAGCTCAACGAGCTGGTGGTGGGCGACACCAACGGGAAGCTGCTGGTCTACAAGAACGACGACTCCAAACCCTGGGTCACGAGGACCTGCGTGGGCATGGTGCGTAAAACATGGAGGCAGCTCATTCATATATTTATATATATATATATACTCATATATCTTGTGTTATGGCAGCTGACTTGCGTCGCAGTCGGAGACGTCTGCAACAAAGGAAAGGTGAGTTGTGGAACGATCGGCGCCTGCGCAGCATGAATATTTCTGTGAAACTTCCCCATCATCGTTAAATTTTTTTAATTCCTTTTCCCGTTTGGCAGAACTTCGTGGTCGCCGTGGGCGCCGAGGGCTGGTTTCACCTCTTCGACTTGACAGCCGTCGCCGCCGCCAGCAAAGCGGATTCCTCCAGCCAGCACGAGTTCACGTCCTCGGAGGACCAGAAGCCGCTCTTCACCCAACACATCCCGGCCAACACCAAAGTCATCCTCATCAGCGACATCGGTAAATGACCTCGTCTCCTCCTCTTCCACGTGTGTCCTCGCTTCCTGACCTTTTTGACCCCTGCAGACGGCGACGGCCGCAGCGAGCTGGTGGTCGGCTACACGGACCGGGTGGTGCGAGCGTTCCGCTGGGAGGAGCCGGCCGACGGCGCCGAGCCCGGATCCGGACAGCTGGTCCTGCTGAAGAAGTGGCTTCTGGAGGGCCAGGTATGAGTTATGGGTGAAGCTCTTCTTTACAGCAATACACCTGGCACCGCTTTAGATGCACTGTATACACTTTTATTTTATTTTAATTTTTTACATTTCCTTTTATTATTTAAATTCTTAAATGTAATATGCCCCGCTATTTTATTGTATTTTTTTTGTAATCTCAAATAAATCTGCAACAATTTGGAGAAGCAGTTAAATCACCAAAAGTAATTTATTGCGCAGTAAAATCAAACGTTTATTTTTCTTGTTTTTTTAAATGCTTTTTCTCTACTTTTACATTTTAGTTTTGGACTTTGGGAACTTGTGGTTGGCATTTTATTGACTAAATCTAAAGAGTCTCCATACATTTAGCATATTGTGATGTATGTCGATAAAGGAAGTCCTCACCTCACTATCCATACTGTAAGATTAATTTAATTTAATTAATGAACCTAGAAAATAAAGCCTTCCTGTCCAGGCAAATGAAAGCTTCTCTAACCACACGAGGTGAAAGTCAGTTGAATGTGTGCGCTGCAGGTGGACAGCCTGTCGGTGAACCCGGGTCCAGAGGGTCTTCCGGAGCTGATGGTGTCTCAGCCCGGCTGTGGCTACGCCATCCTGCTGTGTTCCTGGACTCAACAGGACTCCAGCGGCTCCGGAGAAGAAGCCCCGGCCACCCCCGGGAGGTAACCCCCCCCACCCCAAAAAAGTTACAGAAGGCGTCGACGTGAGAAAACTGTGATTTTAATTGATTTAGATTTCTTCACAGCGAGGGGCCTTCCAGAGATGTAGTTCTCCACCTGACCACCGGGCGGATACACAACAAGAACGTTTCCACTCATCTCATCGGCAGCATCAGCAAAGGTCAGTTTTTTTTTTATTTTAATGTCGACGACCTTTTCGGTGGAATCGAACCGTTTATTTGACTTGTGTCTTCCATCAGGCTCCAAAGAGGAATCGTCTACATGTGGCCTGTTTGCTCTCTGCACTCTAGACGGTGAGTCATGGAAAAGCGTATTTTAGACACCTAAAAAGTCAGGTCCTCAGTCAGGAGAAAACATTAAGAGAAAACTGTCCCTGCATTTCAGGCTCATTTCAGGCTTCATTGTGTGTGTTTTGTAGTGTTAATATAATAAAGTGTTAAAGCCTCCCGGAGCTGCACTCTGAGCCCTTTTGGTTCAAATCATTTTGCTTCCTTTATAATAAATATTGAGCTTTTTATTGTTTTCAGTCGACCGCACACATTTAATTTCTCAGAGGAGACATTAAACTTCTCAGCTTCGGGGTTTGCCAGAAATCTTTTATTTTCGGTGTCTCTTGAGCTTCGTTCAGAACACAGACGTACTTTTAAAATCTCTTGTTGACCTCCACATGTTCAGGCACGCTGAAGTTGATGGACAGCTCGGAGCAGCTGCTGTGGTCCGTGCAGGTGGACCATCAGCTGTTTGCGCTGCAGAAGCTCGACGTTACCGTGAGTTTGTGTATATTTATGTGTACGAAAGCTCCATTTTCCTCATATTTGATAATCACGGCGAGGGTGTGTGTGTGTTTTTTAATTAATTAATTAATTTTTCCTCCAGGGAGACGGCAGAGAGGAGGTGGTGGCGTGCGCCTGGGACGGTCAAACCTACATCATTGACCACAATCGGACGGTCGTGCGCTTCCAGTTCGATGAGAACGTCAACGCCTTCTGTGCAGGTGAGCGACCTCATCCTTGACCCCCTCCCTCGGCCCCAAAATGATCCTTTTTATATGGGATCAGATTCTCTCCAGTGGGTGAACACATGGTTAGGACTTCAGCCACCTCGTGGCACCAGTAGGTGGCGACGTTGAGCTTTGTGTTCGCCTGGTCTTCTTCCTTTTCAACTCTTTAGGGAGCGAATATGACATTTACAGTAAGTGGATCAGAGAGAGAGAGAGAGACTCTGTTTGATCTGCCGGATGCCATTGGGGGGGAGGGGGGGTCCTTAAGGTAGATTAGTCTGGTTTCTCTGTTAGGGTGGAAGCCACAAAGACTCATTTAGTATCCAGGCAGCAGAGGGCTGCTGATGCGTTCATTGGGATTCACATAACGCAGTAAATCACAGCGCTTTCCTCCACATATTGGGTGAAAACACGTCTATAATAAGTGTGTTTTCTTTGTGTGTGTGTGTGTGTGTGTGTGTGGCTGCAGGTCAGTACACGTGTAAGGAGGGTAAGAACAGCCCCTGTCTGGTGTACGTCAGCTTCAATCACAAAATCTACATCTACTGGAAGGTGGAGCTGGAGCGCATGGAGTCCACCAACATGTTACGGGTCCTGGAGGAGAAGCCCGAGTTCAGCAGCCACCTGAAGGCGCTGGGAGTCGGTGAGTCCACCAATCAGGAAGCCCCCTTTTTGATCAGATGGTCCAATACGTTGCTTTATAACCAGAAACCTGCAGAACTAAAAACATTCCCATCAGCCTCGGCGGCGTTTTTGTGCTCATGAACAAATCTCAGCATGTTAGCATTTAGCACGGCCTCAAGATTTAGTTTCCGTGGATAGTATTAGTATTCAATTTAAGCAAAGAAATGTATATTTCTCTAAGGAAACCAATTTGCTATTTTTTTCTACTATTCCTCTTTAATAATAGAGTAAATCTAATTTACTACCAATAATAATTGTTTGACTCGTTTCTCATCTCTTTGAAAATTGCATCCGGCTTCTTTCCGGACGCAATGTTTAACGAAGTCAACACGTTAATGAGGTTAATCATTGTGAAGGCGCACAATGATTCTTTAGTTATTATTTCCTTGAGTTGGATCATTAACCTGCTCAAGTGCATTTCCAGCCCCGCATGTTGAGTTTTTAAAATGTTTTTCTAGACTTTTCCGGTCTGACCGGCTCATGTCGGATGTCACAGAAGCTCCGTCGCCACGCCAACATCATAAAAATGTGCAGTTTCCTGCTGATTCTTCTGTTAATAATTCAGCCTCTGGGCCTGTTGTTGGTTTCCTCTGACCCGGCGAGGGGACGAGGAAGTAGAGAGGAGGAGACGAGGAAGGGAGAGAAGAAAAAGAAAACTGCAGACGGATAACAAATGTTAAAATGTGCCCGATATGTCGAGCGTGGACCGGAGGGGAAGTTTGGCTTTGCGTGTTCACAGTTTTTGGCAACAGAAAAACAGCTCAAAGTGCGTTTTTTTAATTTCATCGTCATGAAAATACACTTTGTGTCGGTGTTGAGGCGCCTCGGTCTGCTGATGGTGATTCTGGGCTAACCATTATTAATAATAATCCGATTTGGAATGAGGAACCTCGCGTTTGTGGCTCCTCATTTTAACATCTTTTCCTTTTTATTCATCACTTTTATCTCGAATGATAAACGTGGTTTTTTTTTTGTCCCGTAAATGTTTAATTAACTTTAATCTTCGTCTGCGTTTCAGACACCGACGACCCGGCAGCAGTGAGAGCTCTGGTGACGAATGTCCTCTACAAGGATTCCCAGACTTAGCACACACACACACACACACACACACACACACACACACACACACACACACACACACACCCCTGACTGTAAATACTGTTAATAAACGCTGGTTGTCCGTCTCCTGTGCTGCTGCTCTCGTTATTGACTATTCAGGTCTGTAATCTGCCGGCTGTGATCTTTTCTGCTTTTCCTCTCAGAACCCGATCGCTCCGGGTGGATCGGCACGACGACGGCGGCGTTGCTTGGCTTGGCGGTCGGCCATCCCATAACCACCCGTATGTACGGGCGCCCTCGTGCAATATAGATGACCGCGCGTGTCGGCGTAAAGGGTAACCGAGGGCTCAGGTGTGCCTCTCATCTCTCCTGAGGTTCTGCCCTTTAGAGGACGAGGTCCTGTGGGGGAACCGTGGTCCTGTGGGGGAACCGTCCCCCCACAGGACCACGTCCTCCTCGCTCCCAGAGCTCCCAGAGCTCCCAGAGCTCCCAGAGCTCTCATAGCTCCCAGAGCTCCACAGGTGGAGTTGTTAAATGCTGCCGTGTTTTGTTCGCCTTCACAATTTAAATCTCAAGTGAGCCGTTTTTTTACGTTTTTGTGTATTTAATTACTAAGTAGTGTATACAAAAATATAATAGGAGTACAATACAATAAAATATAGAAAATGAACATAAGGACACAAAAGGTAAAGTGACAGCGTACACTGATGATACAATTATATAATGGCACCTAGTGTGTATTGGTATAGATATGAGGTATAAATACACAATAAGACAGAATCTATTAACATAATATAGTAAATGATGAAAGAATGAGATATGAAATGTATAATGAGCTGAGAGGTAGTAAATATAATGTCGAAATACATATTTCTAACTAATATAACAGGATGGAATAGAACAGAATCATATATAAATATAGTTTAGTATAATATAATAAGTCCTCTACTGGTTTCCAGTGATGGACCCTGTTGTGCAGCTTGGATGCGTGTGTTATTTGTGTTATTTGTGTATTAATTTCTCCCTTCATAAAAGGTTTCCATGGAGCCATATTTCAAATGGAAAGATGTCATAGCCCCAATTACTTTGGTTCATTGTGTGTGTGTGTGTGTGTGTGTGTGTGTGTGTGTGTGTGTGTGTGTGTGTGTGTGTGTGTGTGTGTGTGTGTGTGTGTGTGGTGGGGGGGGGGGGGGTGTATTTATGCTTTAAGTACTTTATTTTATTATTTTCTATTTAATATACTTTTAAGATGTATTTTTTCCATTTAAGTATTAGTTTTTTTCATTAAATATTTAAATTTAAATATTTTTTAAAATTTTTATTTAATGGTTTGTTAATTTTATGCTATATGTTTTTCTTCATTACCGCTCTTTGTAAGTTAATGAGTGCATTAGTTCTAATGAGCACCTCCATGTCTCCCCCACGGCGTCAGTTTGTGCTCTTTCCTCGTCTCAGTCGTTAAATAATTGAGATAAACGTGTAAAGACGGTGAACCAGATCTTTTCTCAACCAGGTAAACAACACAGGAACTGACCTACTTTATAAATAACATTTCTCTTTATGCAGTAAACATCGTGTAAATGGGCTTTAAAGGTTCATGTGAAGCCGCTTCGTGCCAACGGGGCATCCAGATAAATGCTGACATGCTTATTTTTTACAATTGAGACTTAAAATGATGACTTGCACGTGTAAACCGCAGTTTTCTGTTTCATTTTGACCTCTTTACTTAATATTTCATTACACTTTTTAATACAAAATCAACCAAAACACTGACAATGAGGAAGATATATATATATATATATATAGATAGATAGATAGATAGATAGATAATTAAACATGGTGGTCCTGTGGTTTCAAATAGTCTACCAGGTCTTAATCCGCCCGGCAACTCCGTCGTGCTCACCAATCAAAAGACTTGTTTTGACCCATTAACCGTGATGCACCCGTTTTACCTGAACATGCCCAGTGTGAGAGTTTAGATAAATACATGCAGCCTGATTGCTCAATTATTATTATTATTTTAATGATGGCTTTGAAAGAACGGACCTGGAGGACGGAGAGTTTGAGGTACTTTACTTGAGTAGACTCTGGACTCAAGACAGATTCACTGTGGTCATATTTTAGGCCGTGCTTTACATAATTACATTATGTTGTTGTGCGGCATAACTAATTTCCTGCCAGTTTACATGAGCAGCTCATGCCCGCATTGGGCCTGGTGGAGCAGCCGGTGCTGGGTGTGGTAAAGTAGATCTGATTCTGACTGACAGACATGTTTGGGGGGCGGGGCTTGACATGAGCTCCATCTCCAGCAGCTGATTAACAGCTTCCAATTTAGTCTCCGTCAAGCTTAATTCTGCATTTTCATCGGTTCCATCATCCCCCTCATGCTCGCCGGGAGGAATCAAAGGATGAAACCCCATATATATATATATATATATATATATATATATATATATATATACATACATACATACATTTATTTATATATATTTATATATATATATGAATATATATATATATACATTTATTATATATATATGAATATACATTTTTATATATATATATATATGAATATATATATACATTTATTATATATATATATGAATATACATTTATATATATATTCATATTTGTATATATATAAATATATATATATTACTATATGAATATAAATGTATATAATATTCATATATACAGTATATATATTCATATATATATATATATAAATATACATTTATATATATTAATATATATATTCATATACATTTATATATATATATGAATATATATACTGTATATGTATTCATATATATATGAATATTTATTTATTTTGGAGTGCCTTTTTTAAGATGCAGTACAGACTCAATTGCGCCACAGGGTTGTTTTTATTTTATACAAAGGAGTAAATAATATTGCTCCCTCAGAAATAGAGTTGTTCGCCTCTCTGCCTGTTAAATATGTCGTGAGGCGTCCATGTTTGTTTTGTTTTTTTCACACTCAATATTATTCAGTGACGAGTTTGATACATTGCGGCTTTCAGAAAAAAAAATCTGTTTTCCAGTCCCAGTGGATGCTGTCATGAATAATAATTACGGTTCAGAAAAGAGTGCGTTGATAACAATAACTTAGCGTTTCTCTATTTGCATGTTAGTTTCTACGTGAGTCTTTGAGCTTAAATGCTTCCACTTCCAGCTTCGCCCACTCACTGGCACGACGTTACATAACAGCCCCCCCCCCCCCAAAGAGGACCTGGTCTCATCAATACTCCCCTCACGTCTCTCTGGGGGTTTTCGGCCTGTGGGTCATTCCCCAGTGTGTGTGTGTGTGTGCGTGTGTGTGTGTGTGTGTCAATAGATGGAGGGAGGAGATGCTTTTGATAGAGATGAAGGACAAAAAAAGAGATATGAAGCTATTTGTGGAAGTGAATACTGGACGGAGGAGTTGGCTGCTCTTCAGGTCTGAGACAAAGGAAAAGTCTTCCTGCCCACACGAGTGAAGTAGAGCGAAGTTAACCTAAAAGTTAACTCCAAGTTAGAGTTTCGTATGAATATAACGCGTCACGTTGAGCCAGCGGGGCTCTAGAGGTCAGCGGAGGTCGGGCGGCCGCTATATTACGATATCCTTCTTTAGTGGGAACAAATTGGCGCGTGTTTGCGTGTGAGTGCCACACACACACACACACAGTAGGAAATTCATTCCTAATACACAGTTTTCTACTCAATAATTATCCATAAATACAAAACCACGGCTGGTTAATCACACAGGCGGTGCACCATGTCGTGGGCACCGAGAGCCTGTACTCTGTTAGTCATCCCCGCCTGCAGATCAGTCTGCCCTCTGACTAAAGGAGGACAGCCTCCCTGTGCCTAAAGCTCAGGTCAAAAAGGTCAAAAAGGTCAAAAAGGTCAACGGATACAGCTTCCTTCTGACATCTCTGTTTGTGTTCTTAAAACCAAGCAGACTGTGTGACGAACGGAGCTTTCCTAGCGACGGTGTTACCTGCTGCACATGCAACAGGAAGTGGTGTGCAAAGTGTGTGGGGGGGGGGAGGGGGGCACATCGTCTGACAGCCGCGAGGAGACGAATGTGGTTTTAAAGACGGATGCAGACGTAACAACAACAATAACGATTTGTTTGGTGGTGACATTTCTTTAGCTGACTGTTTACCACCTGGTCTCATTCGTGTTGTCGTCTAATATTGTGTTTATTGTGCTTATAGTAAGATGATAATACAACTGCTAAATTACCAGAACAATTCTATTTCTTTTTTTAAATTAGGGCTTTTTAATGTAGCTTGATTATTAATTAAGTTAATTACATATTTATTGTATCGTATCCAGTGGTTTGCACATCGCCAACAGCATTCCTGGTTTGTGCACCGGCAGGTTTCTACAGGAGCCCAGGAGGGACAAACCTTTTTCGTGTTTTTTTACGTCCCGTTTGAGGGTCACAGGGGTCATCTGATGCTGTGGGAACGTCTGCGTTCTCTGTTTCTTTATATAGCAGACGGTGATCAGCGAGGGGCACGTACAGCAGACGGGCGTCTAGCTAGTACTGACCATGGGAATCAATGCGAGGTCCAGTAAATCTCCCAGTGGAGCCCTCCCACTACCAGGCTGCTGGCTCACATGACCCACACAGTTCGTTGAACTGCTGCCCTTTCACATGACGTTGCTCAGTTAATATTAAAGATGAGGAATGCAGAGTTAGCCAGAATACGTTTTTTTTTATTATTAGGCAGAGAAAATACTGTTCAGAAAGAAGAGAAACACCAAAAATAAGTTTCTGTCGCACATCGATTTCCTTTTCATACGGCGTAGGAAGGTTCACTGGTACATCAAAGAGAAACAAGTCTACGCGTGGATGACCTCCGTGGAGAGGTCAGGCAGGATACTGTAGCACGGCTCGGCACGGCACGGCCCGGCTCGGGTGTTATTAAAGCACAGAATGATCTGAGGCGGTTCTTGACTCTCCACGCTGTGAAAACACAGAGAGACGAGAAAGGCAGGTGGCACTGTGTATTTAAAAAAAAAAAAAGAAAAAGTAAAAGCTGAGCGATGAAGATCTCCTGAAAGAGGCCGGGGGGGGGGGGGGCCTCACACACACTCACACACACACACACACACAATCAGACTAGTACACAAACATGCAGACTCGTACAAAGGCAGAACTTTACAAAGTCATGCAGATGGAATGTTTTCTGTATGTTTTTGTAGTCAACTATTATTAGAGGGGCTCCTGTAAAACTGAACCACATCAGTCTCCTTTTTACGAAGCTGAATAGAAGTACGTTTTCCTCCAGATCGCTATTTAAAGTTCTGGGCGAGAAACCGTGAAACCTAATTACGCAAGACTTTAAAAAACCTCTCGAAGGGGATCCTGAGCACCGACACGTTTCAGACCGGTCGTGTTGATTTTTAGAGGGAATAGTTTGACGGTCTGGAAACACGTTTACAGCGAGAAGATGCTACCTCTCTCATGTCTGTCGGTTAGCTTAGCTTAGCGTAAAGCCTGGAAAAGGGATGGATTCAGTGTTTGTACGAATTCAACAAATGTGTAACACCGTGAGCTTTAGAGACGCTCGTAGGCGAGTTATCTTTGGACAGAGCCATGCTAGCTGTTTCCACCCGTTTCAAGTCTTTGTGCTAAGCTAAGCTAAGCGGCTATCCGTCGTCTCCGTAAGAAATTAACTAGCATGTGTCCCCAAAGTATGAAACAATTCCTTTCGACACAGTTTAAACTGAAATGATTTACAATTTAACACTTTTTTTTTTTTTATTTACTTGATGATTTTAAGTACTTTTTTTACAGCCAAATCACAAAATATGTACGTAAAATGATTATAATGTTTTTTCCCCCTTTTTTTTAGAGAGCCTCAGTGCACCCGAGCAGCTCCACAGAGGAATTAGATTTGAATGCACGATATAATCATAAAGAATGATTAGATTCATAGAGATTGGACCGGCTCCCGGATCTGTAAACTAGACTAATTCAATATGAGAGATAATTATGGCAAATGTCCTGCAAACACGTCGATGTAAAACTCGATGGACGACGGCGGGCGAATGCTCATCCGTTTTCCGGCGGTGTGTGTGAGAGACGCCGGGAATCGGACCCGCGTCGCTGCAACCGCCGGAGATTCGAGGAAGTGGCCGCCACCGCCGCTGTCCGGTCGGGGCATCACAGGTTCTCGTTGGTGTCGCGTTGGCACCGGCTGTCGGTCGACGGGTTCAGGAAGGGCAGCTCGTCGCCGTAGCCCTGCAGCTTCAGCACCCGACTGCCCAGGTCCAGGCGGCACTGTGAGAGGAAACACGTGGTCAGCGGGGCATCGAGGGGTCCCAACATGGGGGCCGCACCACTAATCTGAATAGGATACCATTTAAAATCAAATGTATTTCTATACATACTGTAGTTTCCTATGGAATATTGGATAGTTTTACTATTGAATTACTCAAAGTTAACAATCTGAGAAGGAAAAATAACGTAATAATAAGATATTGCTTTGTTTTTAGGACACACAAGCCGAGAAGGTTGTAAACAATTGTGCTTCATGAGCATATTATGTTTAGATTAATTATATTCTTCAGTCCAAGTGTGATTTAGCCAGTAATCCTATTTAATTAGTATATATTGTTTATGGAAATGTGTAGAGCGAGCTCATCACAGGGAAATAAATGTTCGTCTAACATTACAAAGTCCCGAAGGGCTAATTTACTAAATTAAGAACAAAGAGCTCATGTGCCTCAATGTCCTCAAGCCGCTCCTCGATTAGATTTTCTGAGGATATTAACCAGATTCCGCAGATGATACTGAGACCAGAGGGGCACTCTGAGAGTTCAGGTCCCCGCAAGGCCGTTAAGTGAGAGTAAGTGTGTGTGTGTGCGCCCCAGTTTTTTTTTTTATGAGGTTTAAATTGCATTTTCATATGTGCAATTTCAACAATTCCATGTCACAAGATGTCCTCAATTCGCTCTTATCTGGGTTTTACCTGCACACTGGGGGGTGGAGCAGATAGCCGGGCCCCTAAAATAACACCACCAGCCTTTCCCTTTAGATAACACCAAATACGGTACAGCTTCTTTTAGGAATCTCTCCCCCTCTAATGGGATTTCTTCTTTTTTTTTAGCCTATTTTTAAGATTATTTATAGGCAGCAGGTTCTTTAAAGCACACACACACACACACACACACCAACAGATAAGGCTTTCTAAATATCAGCAAAGCAAAAGAGGACCTTACTTTGAGTTCCAACAGAGTCTGAAGACCCAGGCACAGCTCGACCGCCTCGTCCTCTGCACGGGGAAACAGGAAAGCTGCGATTTCATGAGTGCATTACGATTCATAAACGCCCTCATTTGAACACGCGTGCGTTGGTGATTATCTGTACTTGTGAGGACGTGCTTTTTGAAGCAGCGGAGCCAAAGTAAGAATTTAATGTCCGTGAAAGAGTCGTTCACTGAGGCGGAGGAGTTAGAGAGAAGGTCCAGACGAGAACGGCAGCGTAAACAATGGTGTGTGTGTGTGTGTGTCTTTGTTCTTCTGTCTTTGTGAGGACCGGATAACAAAGGGGAAAGCAAGGACACAATAACTCTGTAATTTTATGGTTTGGGGCTTTGAAAATATAATCTTTGTTTGATACCACTCTTGATACCACTCTGACGTCTAAACGGTACATTTGAGGCAACAGCAGCTCGTTAGTTGAGCAATAAGATTACAAAGAGTGGGAAACAGCTCTCCTGGCTCCGTGCTGCGCCGCCACCTCTAAAGCTCACTAATTAACACTTTATATCTGGTTGTAGTGTAAAAACAACATGCAATGTTTGATTAAGTGTTTCAGAGGTGCTGGTTGGCTGATTTCTTTCTGCTACGGCTGTAGCTTCATGTATGAAACGTGAGAGTGGTGTCAAAACAAACTGAATATTTCTATTCACGTCTAAAAACATCCATGATGAATGTGCTTTTTTTTTTTCTCCAGCTGAAATAACGGAAACTTCATAACCTAAAATCCAATTAAAAGAAAACTGAAGAAGAGAAAAAGTCCTTGTCTCATCTCATGAAACTTGGGGTTTTCTGTTCATGAAGTCGGCTTACTGTTGGCAACGCTTCAGCCACGATGACGTCACCATAACTATCCTCCCCGCTTGTTCTTTAAGAAAACGACCGGACACGGAAGACGTGAACGTCCTTTTATTTAATGGTTATTTCCGGTTATTTCCGGTTACCGCTTTGAGAAGACGAGATAGGATTTGCTTTCTTTTTAATATCTTAACTTTAACTGGTTTCTTGCGGTTCGTCTCATTGTCGTCGGCACCCAGTCAGCTTCCTCGACCCTTGACCCCCGCTTTGCTTCACAGATATCATAACAACGGCTTTTCATCAATAGTTCCATATATATATATATATATATATATATATATATATATATATATATATATATATTTTGTGTGACTCCTACCTTTGACATAAGCTGAACACTGGACCGTCTGTCGGCCCAGCTGCAGCTGCAGACCCGGCACTGAGCTGCTCCCACCACGTGGTGAACTGTCCTGGACGGGAACCAGTCTGATAACACACACACACATTTAATTTTATACTGAAGCTGTCTCCCAGAATTTCATTAATGAGCCAAACAGAACAACGATATTTAACCTTTTACTGTGCCTTTTCTTTAAAAATCGGATTTAATATGAGAACAAAATGTCACAAGCAAGTGCACGGATCTAAAGGCTCGGCTTCGTTTGGCATTTAAATATCTTTCCTCCAAGACGACGGTGATGTCTGGCCTTTAAGGATCGGGATTAAAGACCAGCCTGCAGAGCTTATGATAGCCACGACTACATCCCTCCTGAAAGCTTATTTATTTCAAGCAAATTCTTTAAATCGTTCTTTTTATTCTGATTCCTGTATTAAAGCTGTATATATATTATTTAAATATATATAATATATATGTGTGTGTGTATATATATATATATATATATATATATTTATATATGTGTGTCTGTATATATATATATATACATATATATATAATATATATGTATATATGTATATAATATATATACATATTATATACTGTATATATAATATATATATATATTATATTTATAATATACCGTATATAAATATATATAAATATATATATATATATATATATTTATATATGTGTGTCTGTATATATATATACATATGTATATAATATATATGTATATGATATATATACATATTATATACTGTATATATAATATATATATTATATATATATAATATACCGTATATAAATATATATATATATATATATTTATATATATATATATATATATATATATATATGTGTGTGTGTGTGTGTGTGTGTGTGTGAGTGTGTGTGTTTGCAGTGACGAGCGGGGGGGTTCTCACCCCAGCCTCCGGCAGCAGGAGCTGGAGATGTGGTTGTGTTGGCTGCCGGTGTTGATGGATGCTTTGACTTCAGCCTCGCAGCACTGTGGGGGGCGACAGAGATGGGGGGGGGGGGGGGGGGAGTGTCACATTGTGCACGTGAGGAAACGTCCAGTCACAACAGCACATGTACACAAAATAAACCAAGAGCCGACCGCTCACCTCCCATCGGTGGAGTGTGTCCAAGACGGGTCCTTGTTGTTTTCTAACGTTATCTATTGATTCTGTGTTTCACTATTTGTTCGTTAAATGGTTAATAATCCAGTTAAATATAAGCCAGAGCAGAGATTATTATTATTATTATAAGTTCACGTTGTTGACATGGTTCCGTTTGTCGAGTGCACTTTGACTCCTCAAAAGACTTAATGATCTCAAAAGCATCACCAGAGCATGAAATATTAACCGAGGGAGTCGTCGGTAGGTTTAACTTTTACAAGCTTTACATTTATATTATATTACATCTTTTGCATCTTTCAGCCACTGCAGGTGATGGTTAACATGTAGCACCTTTCAGCCTATTGGTGTGTTTCTATTTATATATATATATATATATATATATATATATATATATATATATATATATATATATATATATATATATAACTCTCTTGGAAATAAAGACGTTCAGTTTCCATGAGCCTTGTTTTGACCCCTCACTCCCTGTACAGCCTGGACTGAGCCTCCTTTGTCCTCACATGCACATCCACATGCACATCCACATCCACATGCACATGCACATGCACATGCACATCCACTGGCTTATCAGCAGGCCCACAAACCCGCTCTTTTGTCTCCGTCCCCGCGGAGCAGAAATCCATATACGGTTTAAAAATAGCCGTCGAATGAGTAACGGAGGAACACTTTGCATTTAATAAGTTGGTGATGCGACCGAGCCGAGCACAATGAGTAACCGGGCAGAGCGCTGCATCCACCAGAAGAGTCTGAAGTGGTTTACTCATTTAAAAATACACTGGCAGTGTGTGCTCCATGCTTCTAACACCACGGGGAGCAGATGTGTGTTCGGTCACCGCGTTGATTTGTTTCAAGGGACGAAATTGGCTCCGTCTTTGGTGTCACTCCTTATCTGAGTGTTAAATATTGGCAACATGTATCCATTAAGGACTTGTTCCTGGATTGGAGAGTTTGATAAATAAATAATTTCTTAATCTTTGTCCACTGGAGCCGTCGGCCTCACATCTGTCATCTGGCCCAAGGATATTTAACTATTCCCTTCATCTTTCATGAAAGATGAAGAGTTTCAAGCCCCCCCCCCCCCCCCCCCCCCCCCTCCATAGTCTACATGTGTGACCCATGTGGACCTGTGGACCAGGTCACCGTGACTCAGCACCCTGTTGTTCTGCTCCCACCAGACAGCCACTGAGTGGGCTACGATGGGATGAGTCACGGGAGCAGAACGCCGCCTCTACCTTGCATTGAACGACCAGAGCCGTGAGGAGGGCGGAGCTCTCCGTCTTCTCCGCCGCGGGTCTGGCTCCGGCTTCGCTGCCGTCCTCCTCCTCCTCCTCTTCCTCCTCGTCCGAGCGCAGGCTCTTCTCGCTCTCCTCCAGAGACTCCCTCTCCTCCGTGGAGTCGTCGGCGGTGCTCTCGCTCCTCTCCTCGGCGTCGACGGCGGCGGCGGCGGCGGCGGCGCCGTCCTTGTAGTCGGCCAGCGGGGAGCGAATCCTGTCGTTGGCGTCCCGGGCCTCCCCTCGCAGCCGCGTGATGTTCCCCTCCAGCAGGCGGCGCTGCACGATGCTGTGAGGTTGCTGGAGGGCGTTGGGGGAGACAACGAGAGAGAAAAAAAGGGATGGAGGTTTACCACCAAAAAAAAAGATGGCTGACACGGATGTTTAGTTGAGGACGACTTGATGGTCAACGGGTTCTCGTCATGCATTTCTTGACCGTTACGTTACAGCGAATGTAATATATTTGGGTATCGAAACAAGACGCCTCGGAGGAACTGGGATGGAGAGTTCTAAAGTTATAGAGCGAAGGAAGAACCAGTTAATCAATTAATAAATAATACAGACGCACGCGCTTAGTGAGACATCTCTGAGACCAGAGGACACTAAAAGTCTCATCCAGTAAAGGATGAATAGAGTTGAGGAGAACAGATAAATAGTATTGTTCCCTCAACGGATACGTCACAGATAGCTTGCAGCTCATTGTTTTAAAGGAGCATGTCGGCATAACTCCGGTAGAATTGATATAATCTGCATCGTGCACGAGGTGAACGACCGCAGTTGTTTTTGAAAGCGTTCTTTCGGTGCCTTCCTGCTTGTTTCTCAGCAACTGTCAGTTTCTGAGAAAGGCAGCGACACTTAAGGAAGTTAGTAATTAAGGGGTCGGACGAAAGAGGACCGGTTCCTCCTCTGCAGCTGCTGCTGTGTGTGTGTGTGTGTGTGTGTGTGTGTGTGTGTGTGTGTGTGTGTGTGTGTGTGTGTGAGAGAGAGCTACAATGTGTGTTGTAGTTTAATTTGCCTGTGAGCTGTAACACGAGGGTTCTCTGCCTCTATTTGCAAAAGTGTCACTCCATAAATGGTCAATATGCACATGCACACACACACACACACACACACACACACACACACTTACATATTGGTAACACCTTTGTTTTGCTGGTGCAGTGAGTGAGACTGTTCTCTGTGTGGGTTATTGGAGAGCTGTTAAGCCAGCGTAACATCGGCAGGTGGCATTTCATCTCCTCCTCCTCCTCCTCCTCCTCCTCTTACTCCTCCTCCTCCTCTTCCTCCTCCTCCTCCTCCTCCTCACAAAATAAGACGCTGAGATTTTAATGATAACTTTAGCTTCAGTGAGGGAAAAAGAAAATGAATTGCCTTCCAAACTGTCACAAAAGCCCATTCTAGAGACTGGTCTCAGGTCAGCGGACATCAAAGGGTTTCTATTGTGGCTTTATTGTTGCTCCTCGAGCCCGGTGGCCATGTTGTTTACTAACTTAAAGTGAATGTTTAATTAAAACTGAGCGAGAAGAAAGAATATATGTATATATATTATACTTATATATATTTATACGTATATAATACATATATATGTATATATTTGTAGTTTAAGTTTCATTTTAGGACGTAAAAAAGACATTTCGACACGTCAGATTTCATGGAAACTTTGCTCCTGGGCCAAAGAGTCTGAATAATAACTGGCTGAATAATAACTGGCTGAATAACCGCCTCCCCAGCCAACATCGGCATGTGCAGAGCCATAAAGTGACCGGTGTAAGTGCTGGTCTGAGAACAGACATCCCCATCTGTCTCCTCCTCCTTCTCACTATGCTGTTTTAGGATGAGCAGACCTTCTGAAGGTGGATGATGAAGCTGTGGTTAATGTTTCTGCTCTGATTAACATGCACACGGCAAAGCTTGATCGTGCTGTTAAAGTACGACTTGAATTTAAATGAGTAGCGAGCAACAAGAGGAAGTATGGAACAATAAATCAGAAAGGGGTGGAACCCCGGGAGGCCGAGGCCGTACAACCTCCACATGGCTGTGACACCTTTAACACCTCACGGAAAGTGATGCACTTAAAAAGGAAGAACACCTTTCAGAAGTAGCCGCTGCTATTTATAGATCTCTCTGTCAGAGGACACTTCAAACTAGTGATTAGGCCATTCCTTTCCTCCTTCCTTCCCTCAGCTGCAGCTGTGGCTCTGAAACAGTGATGGTCCTCTACACATCTCTCCTTTCCTCTCTACATCCTTTCCTCTCTACATCTCTCCTTTCCTCTCTACATCCCTCCTCTACACATCTCTCCTTTCCTCTCTACATCCTTTCCTCTCTACATCCCTCCTCTACACATCTCTCCTTTCCTCTCTACATCCTTTCCTCTCTACATCCCTCCTCTACACATCTCTCCTTTCCTCTCTACATCCTTTCCTCTCTACATCCCTCCTCTACACATCTCTCCTTTCCTCTTTACATCCTTTCCTCTCTACATCCTTTCCTCTCTACATCCTATCCTCTCTACATCCTATCCTCTCTACATCTCTCCTCTACACATCTCTCCTTTCCTCTTTACATCCTATCCTCTACACATCTCTCCTTTCCTCTCTACATCCTATCCTCTCTACATCTCTCATATCCTCTCTACATCCCTCCTCTACACATCTCTCCTTTCCTCTTTACATCCTATCCTCTACACATCTCTCCTTTCCTCTCTACATCCTATCCTCTCTACATCTCTCATATCCTCTCTACATCCCTCCTCTACACATCTCTCCTTTCCTCTTTACATCCTATCCTCTACACATCTCTCCTTTCCTCTCTACATCCTTTCCTCTCTACATCCCTCCTCTACACATCTCTCCTTTCCTCTTTACATCCTTTCCTCTCTACATCCTTTCCTCTCTACATCCTATCCTCTCTACATCCTATCCTCTCTACATCTCTCCTCTACACATCTCTCCTTTCCTCTTTACATCCTATCCTCTCTACATCTCTCATATCCTCTCTACATCCCTCCTCTACACATCTCTCCTTTCCTCTTTACATCCCTCCTCTACACATCTCTTCTTTCCTCTCTACATCCTATCCTCTCTACATCCCTCCTCTACACATCTCTTCTTTCCTCTCTACATCATATCCTCTCTACATCCCTCCTCTACACATCTCTTCTTTCCTCTCTACATCCTATCCTCTCTACATCTCTCCTCTACACATCTCTCCTTTCCTCTCTACATCCTATCCTCTCTACATCTCTCATATCCTCTCTACATCCCTCCTCTACACATCTCTTCTTTCCTCTCTACATCCTTTCCTCTCTACATCTCTTCTCTACATCTCTCCTCTACACATCTCTCCTTTCCTCTCTACATCCCTCCTCTACACATCTCTCCTTTCCTCTCTACATCCTTTCCTCTCTACATCTCTCATATCCTTTCCTCTCTACATCTCTCCTCTACACATCTCTCCTTTCCTCTCTACATCCCTCCTCTACACATCTCTCCTTTCCTCTCTACATCCTTTCCTCTCTACATTTCTCCTTTCCTCTTTACATCTATCCTTTCCTCTCTATATCCCTCCTCTCTACATCTCTCCTCCCCTCTCTACATTTCTCCTTTCCTCTTTACATCTATCCTCTCCTCTTTCTCTCCTTTCCTCTTTACATCCCTCCTCTCCTCTTTCTCTCCTTTCCTCTCTACATCCCTCCTCTCCTCTCTCCATCTCTTTAGATCCTTCCTTTTCTCATTCCTCTCCTCTGGTCGTCTCCTATCTTCATTTCATTTCCTTTATCATTTGTTCCACATCCTCTTCCCTTTTCCGTTCTTCCTTCCTTCCCACGGTGCGTCTCTTTCTCCCTCGTCTCCTATTCCTCTCGTTTCTTTTACTTTTCTTATTTCCTTACCACGCATCTCACCTCTTCCCATCTTCCTCTCCTCATATCATTCCTCATCTTCTCTGAGCGTTATAAAAACATTGTAAGTCCTCGACGTGGAGCTCCTCGACACCTGAACTCATCACATTCAATCAGCTCCTCTTTATGATTGCCTTTGGCCTCTTCCTCTGTCCTCTGTTCCACCGGAGCACTCGCTGCATAAATCACACATTTATTAACAGTAATAACAGTAATTATCCTCTTCGGCAAATTAGAATCAGAGTTGGCGAAATTCAGTGGGAGAAATTATGAATTATATCA